>NW_019426074.1:483307-516750 GCF_000390285.2 Anoplophora glabripennis
TATACACGTAAAAATTAATCCTTTTTCCGTTATTTGACGTTGAATACATCGATTCGAGTATTCCCCCCAAAACAAGTCCCCTTCCACTAACCATATTTCGCTTTGTATAGGACGTACACTTTTTAAAAACGATTTTCTTTGTTTATTTATAAGCTACATTTTTGTTCATTACACTTTAAATAAATGATAAACACTGATCATTACACTGATAAATAAAATGTGTAGTTTTTGAGTTATTCGCGAAAAATACTTTGAAAAAGTGTTTTTTTTTTCACTCAAAATACCAAGTTTTCAATCGTGAATAACAAAAAACTATTGATTTCTCGAAAAAATTCTTCGAAATATTTTTTGCTTGATTTGATGGCCCATCGATTTCCAGCGTTATTTTTGAAAAATAAATTCCACCCCCGAGAAGGGGTGTCAACTCCCAACAGAGTGGAAACGTCCATCGGCACTATGTCACTAATGTTCATTGACCTTTTCTCTAACTATCTGCCAAATTTCAAGTCGATCGGTTCAGTTTCAAAGAATTCGGAGGTGAAAACCTTCAGTCACTGTACTATATATTGGGATCCCGTACACGTTATTGCAATTTCAGTATGAAATGTAGATTTTGAAAGTTATTTTGTGTATGTAGACATACTAATGGTTTTACTGATGTTATATGCGGCATTGGCATGCACTGTGCCCTAAGAAACGTAAACGTTTTCATCTATGTCCACATCGTTTACTTTTTCCTTTTTCCGCTTGACGAGCACTAGGCATTACATACACGAGTTGTGTGTGGGCCAAGCAGTGCGCGCGCACTTTCAACAGCTGAGCGCCTCGCCAGCACGGGTACTTCGGATTAAAAGTGAATTTGTTGTTTGTTTATATAACTGTCATTTATTGGGTGCAAATTAAAAACGGAATTATAAACTCCGGACGCGATAATTTAACGGAAATATTTGTTATTAAAATTATGTTGTGTCTTCCGAGATGAATTGTCACTTATTTTGAGCTACTTTAAATTTCAATCCTGTTGGCAAAGAGTGCACGAAATGATGAGCAGTCTTCCGTTAAAGCTTGAATACAACGTGCCGGTTAAGGTGTTCACCGGATAGGCAGTGGCGTACATGTAAAGGCAATTTGGTAGTACAGGTAATATACGAGGAAGAGGTATTAGGTATATATTTCGCTTATCGTTCTAATTTGACTAATTAAGTTTTTTACTATAAATGGATAATCAGAATTAGGGATTTTCACATGTTGTTAGTGAGCAGAAAAACTACGCCACTAGTTTTTCTAATAAATGAATAGGCATTTAATTCCCTGTCATATTTCTAATAAAAAGGTCCATTATAATTTCTTCATAGAATAGATCATTTTCGAGTTACATTTTCTTTGTTTATGATTTTTGAACGATGGGCTGTTCTTGTTATTCGAGAAACGGCACATTTACTTTTGTATGGTCCCATTGTAACAGAATTTAAAATTATGCGTACCAATTTAGAAATGGCAGAATGCGTTGCATTTATGGTAAAGCAAATGGAAATGCAAATAGAGCTAAAAATTTGTATCAAGAAACCTTTTGCAAACCGAAGTGATAAACATAAACGCATATTTATTAAGATTTATCGACGTCTTGTAGAAAATTGACCTTTGACTATCAGCAGTGATCTGGGCATGCTAATATCATCAGAACACCATAATTGGAAGCATTTTAAGCTATGTGGTTGTTTACAGATGTGTGCACCTTTTCGAAAGATGCTATTTTAAATTATCATAATTATCGCAATAATTATGCAGATGAAAATCCCCACATGATAATTTAAAGTAGGAATCAGTATCAGTTTTCTGATTTCTTAATTGGTCCCGCTTTTCTGCCATTGAGACATAATGGCGATACTTACAGAGAATTTTTACAAAATCCAAAGAATGAACTCCTCGAAGATGTTCCAATTGTAGCCAAAGCGCGACGGAGCACCAGCTCATTTCAGCAAAGTTGCCAGTAATTGGATCAATGAATATTTTTTCATCCGGTGGGTTGGACGCCTACCTTTGTTGTACCTGTTCGATCTCCTTAGTTAAATCCGTTTGATTTATTTTTACGGGGTCATCTTAAATCTACTGATTATGAAACACTAGTAGAAAATGAAGCAGATTTAAGACAATGAATCATAAATGGATGTCAGTGAATCAGACCAATGCCAGGAATTTTGAAAATGTACGATAGTCGTTGCGGTGAAGGCTCCTCATTTTTGTTTTTTGTGATAATTAAAATATAGTTAACTTATACTGTTACAGATAGGTATGTTTGAAATATTTTATTAATTTTAAGTTGATAAAATTTATTTGGTATAAAAAATAAATAGTATCTCGGAAATACTGCACTTTAAAAATAAAATGTAAGACACCTTTGTTATAAATACGACTGGGAATTAAGTGCGCCCATAATTTTTTTTTTGAAAACCTTGTGGAGTAGTTTTTCTAAAGGTTTTAATTACCAGACTCCCCCAAATTTCCCCCACTATTTGCTAGATTGATATTGATTGATATTCATAATAATTTAATAATTTCCTCAAGCTTCATTCATTTATGTCAAACAGTTTCAGAGATACGAGTAATTTAAAAAAATTTAACGTCCTCTATCTTGGGAACCAATAACTTTAGGCTTTAGACTTTTGAGCGTAAAATGACCCAAGATATCACTCTTAAAAACTGTAGGGATTGAAGTTAAGTTAGGATAATTTTTATTACTGTCCTTATAAATGTATATAAATCAGTGTATTTAAGGTTTAGATCTGTTATATAGCATTTATTCGTGAAATATAAAAAGTTAATTTTTTTATTAATTACCTTTGAAATTTTATTTGGGCCACCAATGGCTGCAACTAGCTACGTGTTACAACTACAAATTGTGTTCAATTATTCAAATTCATCTACAACTATAAGTACTTGGTCTGAAACAATCATTCCTACGTAAATTTTTATTGACTGAGTTTATTTCGCCGAGATTATGAATCATAAGGAGACGTTAACAAAGCAACTTAATTCGCTGTAATATTTGCATTGTTAATAATAATGTTGCTGGTTTCGATTTATGCGCACTGTATAAAACTTTCGTGTTTGATGTAAATTTTGCGTGTGCACTTTGCCAGTTGAATATTTTCTAGCGAATTTGGCGAGAATGCAAAGTTTGCACTAAGAAAATATCGTGATTGTGATCATTTTCCATAAATCCCTAAATTTTTTTCACAAATCGGCTATAAATACAGCACATTAAAATACACAATGGTGAGGAAAAAATGTTATTAACAATTTGCGTCGTAAAAAGTGCGTTTTTTGTTTTTCTTCAAAGTAGTAAAAAAATAATACAAATTCGCAGAAAAATTGTAATTTGCTCGAAAGTTATAGACGATCTCAGATTATTAATAAGAAATTTGAATTTTTCTCCCTTCGTACTTTCGATTGAAAAAATTACTTGATTAATTGTCGTAATTATTGAAGTAAGCAAATTTAAATAGTGTCGCTATGTCGGTATACACTATGGGACACATATCTTAGTACCGATGGAACATTTTACTATATAAGAAATCTATCCTATACTTACCCAGTGGAAGTTGAATCTATTCATCTGACTGATTTCATTCAAATAACTGTGGTTTTAAGTTATTTTTATTGTTCACCTATGTTCAGCTGTTAACGTTGGTCCTCCTGACTTTGTCCTGGTTTTTGGGCCTTTAACCGTGAACGAAGATTATCAAGGGGCATAAAAGTTTTAACTAGAAATGATCCATGATCCTTCCCAATTATTAAAATAATATTATCTTTAACATAAAATACTGTGAGTTGAAACTGCTCAAAGTCCTCCTAATTCCTATATAACTGATTAATGTTACACCATTACATTGAAGTAGGAAATACATGAAAACTGCATTGTACCAAATTTGAAATCTATATCTCCAATAGTTCTTGAAGAACTCATCATAAACTGTATATCACTTCCAATGTTTAAAGGGTCATAAAGCCCTTATGAATCGCTTTGGGGAAAAAATTTTCTTTTTGTTTTTTTTTGTCAAATGAACCACTCGCAACGTCGTTGTTACATCTTGTTTTATTATTTTTTTACTGTTAAACTACTATTAAAACGATATTGATTCATAATTTAGATAAAAAGAATAATTTTGGTGGAATCAAGTTTCTTTAATTTTGTCTAGAATTGTGCTTGTAGTAATGTCAAATAATACTCGTAGAATGATTTTAAAGGTTTTACATTAGACCATTTAGAAAACAGTGTGACACTGAAAAAAAGAAGCATTTTTAACTTTTTGGAGTTCAACTTTCGCACTTCAGTGTCAAGAATCGCGGAATGGCGGAATTTCCTAGTAATTTATAACTACTGTGAACGGTAAACTGCAAAGAAGTATGTTGGTATGGTATACGTACGTGAATATACAGGATCTCGCAATATTCTGTGTATATGAATCTACCAACTATCCTTGGGATTAAAATAAGACGATTTATTTAATCTTATATCTGTCAAAGTTAGGTACTGGAGGGCATCTGTATTGGAAAATAGTTTTCTCCAAATAGCTGTAGACGATTTAAATAAAATTTGATATGACAGTATGTCTGTATAAATGTCAAATTTTGACGTAAACTGAAGTAATTGCATTTAGGTAGACGGAAAAAATGGTCTCACTCGAAATTTGTATTCGATGTTTTTTTTAGATTCTTCCTATTTTGTAATTTCTAGTCCAGACCTACAAACAAAGTCTGCATGGGTACAAATGTTTTTTAACAAATGCCTAATGCAAAAATGGAAATATTTGTCTGTGAACATGTTAAATATTAATGAAAAATGTTGTTTGCTTGCACTTGAATAAAAGTTTAAGGGTAGAAGTATATCCCTCAGAAAACATTATTCATTCAGTTTCAGAATTGTAAAGAATATATTCTAAAGTGAAGCTGCTATAGGAATTTCTGTAGACCAAACAAGTATTTTTGAATTTAAGAACAAGTAAATACGTTTGGGGAGGACATTTTTCAAGACTTAAGTGAGTTGAAAATAATGATGATGCTGGATTCTAGATCTAGATTACCATCATCGAGTTGATGCTAATCCAAATAGGTATTTTTTAAAATAATATGTATGTAACATATGTATTAATAATTTTATAATAGTGATAAAAAAACTGAAATTACTTTTGTGTGTAAAAAAAATAAAATTAGTAAATATAAAACTGCATGATAAAATGCAATATGTATAAAATAAAGAAGTAAAATTGATTTATCCAATAACGTAATGTAAAAATGAGCCAGGAAACCTATTTACTTGGAAAACATTATTTCTCCAGTTTTCTAAATTTGTACGTTTCATCACTCCATACACTTTTATTAAATATTTTTTTCTGGAGCTTTCAAGTAATGAATATTTTTTCATGTGATGTGATGTTTTCAATTTCAAGTTGTATAAAATTCTTCTCTATGAGTATAGTAGGTATACCGTTTTTTTTTAACCCAAAGTTTGAAGAATAACTGCAAAACCCGAAAATGGCGTCGACGGTAACCCTGAAAAGATATGTACATTTATGCTTATACTAGATATAAAATATACAGGGTGTGAACTTATGTCCAATATTTTTGCCACATGTCCATTATGTCAAAATGAAGTAAATACACGGATTCGTGTTGAGTAAAATGTAATTTTAAAATCTGACTTACTTCAACATTGCAAGGAGACACCTTTTGAGAACTGCTGATTTTTCATAAAAGTTGTTCGATGTACAATTACTTGCACACAAGCTTCAGCGCAACGTATCCAATTCGCTCGCACGCGTTGCTACATTGCCACGTCCTCTCAAATCGTATTACAAGCTTCGGCAATACGATGTCGCAGTTGGTCGATGTCACGAATTTCCGTTGAATACACAACACTTTTAACATATCCCCACAAAAAGAGGTCTAAAGAGGTGAGGTCTGGGGATCGGGGGCGCCATATAACTAATGTCCGCCACACAACAAGATGAGAAATATTTAATTGCTGTGCGATATTTCTGATGCTACGATGCGGATCTTCTTCGACGAGATCTAAAATCGTGGTGCGGGGGCACGTCGTTCAGGATATCTTGCATGGTACACTTGACAAGCTCTGTGGGCATTTTCGTTTGCTTCGCCATAAATTATGAGCATATCACAGATAATATTCGCATTTGCTAAATAAATGTGCCATTTTCACTAGAAAACTTGGAAATACGGCTTTAAATGTACTATCGAAAACAGCACAGCAATCACTACAATAATGTATTACAAACTGACTTTCGAATACAGTCCGGCTTCATAAGAAACCTAAAAACTCTTAAAAAGTGTTACATAATCTTTTGTAAGTACTCGCCGCTATAAAATACATGTATTTCAGCAGTTCCAAAACAGTTTTAAACACATTTTTAATTAGCTTTTTTCTCTATCAGCTTAAACTTCCGATACAAGTTTGTGACATCAGTTAATTCAGTTTTTGCTCCTTTTTCACTCCTTTAAATTTTTGACTTAAGTTCATTAACACCCTGTAGAATCACAGTACTCTGAATTTGCCCGGGTTTGTCTACACTAGTTGTTTGCGGGCAATGCGGGCAAATAATTGTGTATACAATTTTTTTTTTGCAATTTTACTTTATTTGTAACAGATCACATCTAACCGTATCTTATTATTAGAGTAAATGTTCCACAAGGGAATGCACAAACTTTAAGGGAAGGATTGTTCAAGTAAACCTAAGCAAGAAAAGTTTATATAAATCTTGATCTGGAAATATAAAGTTTCTGAGAAGTTTCTAGCATATAGTCTTATTGAAATATACCTATGCATATTTTGTTAAAACAAGACACTTACGGAAAAAGAATCATCTCGTTGAATTTTCGTATATTTTGGAACAAATTGCCTAATAATGAGTTGATTGGTTTCCTTATGGAGTACCATAAATATTATTTACACGGTATGATATGTGTAGACCCTCTGGCTTTAGCTATTACTACTGAGGTCTCCTGTGTATTATAAGTTTAATTAAACTTCCAGGATAAATATCGAAATTCAAGAATACTTGATACAGAATAGCTAAGCTCTTGCTTGTATCCTAAAATCCAAAGTTATATCGACTTTACACAAGGGAAGGCCTTTACAAATGCTGATACCTAAACAACATTAAAATAACATGTATGTTGATAAATAATTAATATTTCACATACCGACCTGGGAATTGAACTTGAAACACAAATATAAAGCGAGTTAGTTTTTTTCACGATTAGTCTGATGGGATCTGTAACACTACAGTTGAATGCATTATTTATTGTACCAGTTAAGTTGTGAATTTTACTGCACTGTTTGTAATACTCGTACAAATTGACGCAAATAATTGCTTTTCTGACTCAGACAGAGCTGCGCAAGATTAAGAAAGGACGCATTCAGCTGGAAGAAACGTTTCCCTTGTCGTGTCCAGTGCGCGTTTGTGGGCGGAGCTGTCTCAGACGCAAATTTATTTGTGTCAGTGTGTAACGTAGGAAACCCTAAAGAATCGGTATAAGAAAAACTAGAATAACTTTTTATTTTTTTAAATAAATAACATACATATTTTCAATTTTGGATGTGTACAATGTCGTAGCCTTAAACTCGGCTTTCTCCCGTTATGATCCTTTAAATGAATATTTCATCATCAATGGATTGTTCAAAGAGTTGCCAACAAAAGTCCAAACAATTTTGTTTCTGTTGTTCAGTCATCAAAGAGGGACAAATTTTGCTGCAACTCGATGCGTGCTCAATTTTTTTTCAAAATTTCATGACATGATCCATTTGAGATGCTAACCTTTTCTACGACTCATCTAATAGTCAATCGAAGATCTGCACACACTATGTCTTTGACTTTTTGAACGGGGGAGTTATCAGTTGAAGTCGAAGGCCGTCCTGGTCGAGAATCATATTCAATTGAGTGACGACCACTTTTAACTTGTGAAAACCATTCGTAACATTAAGTACATCCCAGAGCATCATGTCCGTAAGCTTGTTTCAAAAGTTGAAACGTTTCCGTGAAAATTTTCCCCAGCCTCACTTAAAATTTTACGTTACCTACCTGGTTATTCCAGAAAATCTCACATTTCAAAAATTGTCACTAACATTTAAATACGTTGCACTCAAATAACAATATCACGAAAACTAAATAAGGTATCAACAATCCAAGAACATGTGGTTACAGGGAAGATTATACGAAATACAATGCTGCCAACAGCATATCACTAAATACAGACCTCGTATTCAAACATTTAACAAACAAATAATAATATTAACTTTATGAAGCCCATGAAAATGTCTTTTATATCCAAATAATTACCGAGGCTAATTTTTATTCTTGTGGTATGTTAATATGAGTATTACAAATTGTTTCCTATTCGAATATATGCTATAGCAATAATTATATTTATTATAGCATCCATAAATGAAATAAAAACTACCATTTAAAGCAGCAGTAATATTAATTAAGAGTACAGCGCACAGTGCACCACGGCGTAATTTATGAGCTGAGGTCATGCTGTGCTCCATTCCCTTGCACTATGGAAGACTAAAAGGATTGCGGAGATATTATATCTGGGTTATAAAGAGGAATTGTATGCATATTTTTTGATATGGATTTAATTTTTAATTAAACTCCGTTTAGTGAGATTTTGGAGATAATTTCTTTCGTTAGAAATTTTTGTCTTATCTTGGGCAATAAGTTATTGTTGTTACAGATAATAAGTAATATGATTGACATGGAATAAAGTGGTTAAAGTATATTAAATATTTTCTTGACATTCGTTTATTTTAACTACATATACGAGTATATTTACATCAAATTAATAATAATAATTTGTTTATAATTCAACAGAAAAAATCCAGTTAATGAGTAGCAACAATATTGTTAAAGAACATACATTCGTACATACATTCATGTAGCGATGGACAATACTGAACAATACTGTCAGTGAAGAGTGATATGTTTTTTACTATATACTACTATATATTTACTTTAATAAGGCAAAAAACAGCGAGAACTTATTTAATATCTCATTATATAAAATTTGTACGACAAATGAACCATAGTGAATTTATATGGTATATATTAATTATTATTATATATAAATTTACAGTGTGGTTTCCTGTTAATAACTTAATCACATAAATACACACATATACATGTTTATTGTCTCGTAGAAGTTAACAATTCAAGACGTGTTCGTTTAAAAGTGTACATTAAATTCGTTTCTAGTATGTCAATAGAACAGTGTTGTTTTACAAATACTTATTTAAGTATTTATTAAATTATTATTTAAATTATTTGTAGAATAAATAATGCAACAACTTAACGATTCAAAAAAGGTAATTTTTTTATATATTCAGAACATTTCTTTTAAATTTTAGTACCTAATATTATGAGCCACATCAGTAATATTTTATTTTTATTATTAACTTACTAATTTGAATCAATGCAAACTGATAAAAATTACATTCGACCACGCTTAAAAAATTGTTCTATATACAGAGAATTCCATTTAAGAGTAGAACACCTTCATATTTTGTACACTTGTATTTGGGCGCAAAGTGATTCACCTCTCATAAGTCGAACCTAATTAGTTTCAATGAATTCAATTAATTGTAAAGGTATTACAATCTTAAGTGAGCACCCTGTATATAAATAATCTTTTAAATATTATTTAGTTTAAGCGTTATCAATGTCTCTGTTACAATTTATTTTCTATGTAATAATAACACAATACAAGTGTTGGTTACTGATCGGAATATCTATAGTGTGTATATGAATTAAAAAGCAATCTGACTCAGAAAAAAATACTGAAACAAATAAAGGGTGTTCCAAAAGAAACGCAGTGTTTCATGTGAGGAAAGTTGGCAAAGTTTTTACATGTTTTTAAAGGGTAGACATTGTCATTAAATATAACAACATTTTCGACTGAACAGTCAGTACGAGGCGGACATGTTTTTTTATTGTCTGCAACCGAACCTGTTTGTTCAAATTTGACAACTAATCTTTGCAAAGTTGTGTCATTCGGGAAATTCCTTCTACCGAAAATTCCACATAATTTGCGCACACTCTCAGTTACACACTCTCCGTAGTTGTAATGAATTTTCACAATCTTCACTTGCTCATTGTGTAGCGTTCCATTTTGTTTAACCGCAACATGTATACTACGACATGTGAAACTGTACAATACTGCCAACTTTTCGGAATGAAAATGGCGCACAATTCAAATCCATACATACTTCTATAAACCGTACAAAATCTCGAAGGACCACACAACTTTTGTAGGAAAATGAGATAAAAATATTTTTTTTCAAATATATTTATAGAATCGCTAAAGAAGTTTTGTTTTGCCTAAGTTTCCAGCAGTCAGAAACAATAGATTGTAAACCTTATGTGAGTATTATATCGGAATGCGCAAGCGCCTGACTGTGGGAAAGTGTTATGCATTACACTGCTACGCTTTGTTCCTGGAGCAGTCCAAAGCAGTTTCTAGCAGTTACAAGCATGCGCATTCCGTTATAATGCTTGTATGCGGTTCAAAATTCATTGTTTCGATTGGAAACTGTATCTAATTCACTAGAAACAAGGTTTTTTTCCGTGCAAAATAATTTGATATCCTTTGCATGCAAAATATCCGCTAATCCGCTATAATCTAATAAAAAGCGATATACCTACACCGTGACGTATGTGTGTAGATAAGGTTGCTTTTAATAGGAATACAGTAAAATCTCAAATAAGAAAATAGTAGGAATAACCGGGAATATGAGCGGAATACACCGAAGTAAATCGGAACAAATGGTAATTTTCCAATAAACCGGAATCAGTGTATATTTTGAGGGATAGTGGATTACCTCTCGGAACTATATTAATCAAATTCTATTGCCCCGTTTGTCATTGAATACATTTTCGCTAAAACTTGATGTCTCTTTTAGGATGAACGAGAAGAATAGTGCTCCCACCGGCATGTTTTGCGCCCTGGATCCGCACCCACCAGTCCGGTTAACGAGGCACCGTTGGTATGAATCATCACGAAGGTCAGTAAACGTATTCATTATCTGATGGTGGTATTGTTATACGAACTAACTCGATCGCTAATTAACGGGCTTCCTGTGCTGTATGTACTGTGCGGCTGGCAACGTTTTAAACGAACTAATTAATTATTTCTATATATCTATATATCTAAGTCTCCGTGCAACTAGGCGTTTTGCTTTCCATCCAGTTGTCAATATGATTCCTATAAATAATACAGTAACCAATGTACTTTAAGGTATCTACATTGTTTCATATCTGTGTAATTTTAAATTAAATTGCAGTTTTCAATGAAACATTAAAAAAACTGAAACTTTTTTTTAGTTTATCCTCAGTACAATCACAAATTTCATATAATTTCCCTTTTGTTTAATTATTGTTTCTCTTTAACAGTGATATGCACTACCAATTAAGTAAACTTTGCTAGTTGTGCTTTAAACTTATTTTCTACATTACATGCTTCTTTTCTTTCCGATTCCCTAATTTGCCTTCTTCCGTCATATCAGATTCCACTTTCCGCAAATAATTTCTTGTATGCAAGCGCCTCCAGAAGTATCTTTGTGGTTTATTGTATCGTGTCTCTGTAACTGATGACCTAATGACTACACTTCTTATATTTTCTTTCTTAATGGCTGTTTCATGTAAGTATTCACATGTAGATACCTTAGTCAATTGTCCTTATGGTTCACCAATCATCCCATCACGTGACTCATTCACATATCTGGTATGATACTTCTTATTAGTTTGTTAACTCTGTCTGTATCCCAGGTCGGCCTTTCAATTACGCAGTGTTAGATGCTGTTGGGAATCTCATTTATACAAGAAATTTAAACAACTAACGAAATAACACAACATTCAATCGATTAACTTTGAACATACTTGTTGGCCATCATCGCTTATTTTATAACAAGATTTGAACGTTATAAGGATTCATCTAATTTAAGTTAGAAAGCACAAGGACACCTAGGGAATCACCGTCGAGGTTTATTAAAAAATCATTAGTTTCTCTTCTGCTTTCGTTTGTGTTGTGCATCGTTCTGGGTGAAATTTTAAGAAGAAAAATGACCAACGAAGCTGAGACCAAGTCTGAGCAAGACATGCTGCAAGTTCCCCAGGAAGTAGTTGGCAATGGTGAGGAAGATTTTGATGAAGCCGACGAGGATGAAGAACGGTTAGATTTTTTATTGTGTAAAATATATACTTGTACCTACCTTGTAATTTTTAAGCTAGAGTTTAAAATAAAATAGTAGAGTTAACATTATTAACCATTAGAAAGTCCTATGTACATTTTCTTAGAAAACTTGCGTGATGTATAGGTCTTATAGTGCATAATACCCATTTAAAAAATAAACTGAATTTAAAATACCATATTCAAAATTCAGCTTCTAAAATATTTTCCTGAAATTGGATGTTTCCTTTGAGAATTCTCCTTAACATCCATAAAAATTAAATATTAAAGGGTTATAGAGTTGGAACAATTTTATTTAATGCACAGGGTGTCTCAATTTATAGGAGTACAGCCCATTGATACTGTAAATAACTATCTAAGAATCATATTGGGAAATTATATATATTTTAAAATTTTTTCAAGAAAAAAGAATGTAGACAGATCTATTAATTTATAGATTTGATATACAAATTAAAGAATGTAGTTTCTGATAAATTCTCATTTATAATTATTTAATTGTTTCTGGATTAATGCCAGAAAAAGTAAAATTTTTTAGTTTTGTAGATGTTAAATTTTATTGTAACTTTGTTACAATAAAATATTTGTTTGTTTAAAGATATAGGGAAGGTAAAATTGTAGAGATGAAGTACCGACTCTGTTTACTTTTTGTATTTTAAATATTTTGATAGAACATTTCCTTGTTATTTTAGAGATATAAGGTTTGTAGGTCTGTCTGTATCAAGGGTGATATGATCATAAGTATGTGCATACGAGTGATATGCTAGGTAGACATTATTGTTGGTTGCTAGGTAAAAAGCAAACTTTTGTCTAGAGCTATTAAATCTAATGTGTCTATAATTATTAGGTATAAGCAGAATAGATAGATAAAAATATACTGGGTTTGTCATTAGAAAAAGCAAAATTGATACTTCTTTGGAATGTGACACCTATTTTTTCTTTTTTTTTTTTGATAAAAGAAATGAATACCTTGTGAAAATTTACTGAAATATTTCACCTTTCCCATAATCTCTAAGAGATCGAAGTTACATTCAAATCTAACATTTTCGCTTGATAACTCTGTACAATTAATCTTTAATAACATAGCCCCATAAAAAAAGTTTTTGCAAAAGTTGATATATGCCGGTTGTAAACAACACTGTCTCGTGAGTCATATTTTTTTTGTTTTAAATCAACTGTTTTGCTCGTAAATATATTAATAAATACCCGCTCTAGTAATATTCATAATAATTTTAAAGTCGTAATGGATTTCTGATGTGTTGTTTGCATTTAAATCGAAAATCATTATCCTCGCTGTCAGTTCCGTGCCAAATAATAAATAAGGAACTCAATAATGCACAGGGCTGACACTAACTTCCAATATTAATGAATTTTAATAAAAATCAAGCAATTCCTCCTAGCTTTGATTAACACTACACGAAAAATAATGCTTTGCAATTAGTTTACTGTATTGCTCTGGTTCTCTTTTTTGTACTGTACTGTTACAATTATAGTTACAAAAAAGTGTATTACAATTACTGCAGAAAAATTTAAAAGTATCTACTGTCCTACAAGTTATGAAATTTATATCTACATATGTGTTTGTATTAGAGTTATTGTATACAGGTGTAAGTATAGGTCATATTTATACGGAGACTACCTTCGACCTTTACAGACACATCATAATGTTTTTTACGTTTTATCATATTCCGCCCTGAAAATTGATTTTTGTACTGTTTTTCACTGTACATGTTTTTTCATAATATCAAACAAAAATTTAACATTTAAGATACAAACGCGCCATACCATCATTAAATATTGAAATAGATAACTTATACCACATAAATACACTTCACCAAATAATACTTTAATTTTACTAAAAATCAAACTTAATAAACTATGCACAATACATTTTTTTTTTCATTTTTTATTAGGGACATTTCATAAAGCAACTACTATAATTGTTTTTAAACATAAATTTATTATATTGGTAATTATTAGTAACGTATAGGTACTCGTCCACATATTAATATTAATTAATATTTAATGAATCATGCAGAATATTTAATAATATAATATTTTAAATATAATTTGTTATAATGTGTAACATACATTGTATTAGTCAAATTTTATATATAAATCGTAAATAATCAAATTTGACAAAAACTGCAATTTGTTGGTAATAATTTCACAATAATCAATATGTACGTCGATTTTGAACAAAATTTGAGCCTGTCCTTATTTTCATAATAGTAGTTTTTCCATATCTTAACACACTTAAAAACTGCAATTTGTAGTTTCCAAATAAGCAAGTTTTTAGAGTATATAACAAAGTATATTTGAATTTTATTATGTTATTGTTTGGACTATATAAATCGGACATCCTGTATAAAAGGATTCAGTGTATTATATTATGTGCCCAAATTGTTATGTTTTAGATGCATAGAGGTACAATATAATTAATAATGCATTAGCATTATTACTTGCTAAGCTTATATGCGATTCCGAATGATTGATTATTTTTATTTATCTAGATTGCTTTATCTGGCAAAAATTGGCCGCCGCGTTCATTTTGACGAAACAATGAGTGACAAGTGAGTTATTGGGATTTATTTAAATTAGTATTTTAATTTGTTTTGCGCTTACCGTCAGTTGGTTGGTAGAACTGTAGTAGCTTTTCAACAGCAAGCTTAAACGAAATGCCCTATATGACGCTGAACCGATTCAATTTCGGTAGCATGCCGCTTTTTATTTCCGCTTAAAATTTTATTAGGCTTTTAACTGGACATTGGAGAGAAGTACTAAAACGTTTCATTTTATTTCAACTAAATAAACCTACACTCCAGAAAGGAATACAGTAAGTCCTATTTCTTTTTGAATTGTTTAAATTTAAAGTGGGTACAATATTATATTATGTAACTCAAATTGAAATAAAATTTCTCAAGTATCTTCTTAAGAATCTTATACAGGGTGATAAAATGAGACCTCGTCCTTTGGTGAATTTTAAGGGGAGACTTTCCCATAAAGTTTTTATCTTCGTTAAAGAGATACAGGGTGTTAAATTTCAAAAAATATGTTTAATTTTTTTAAATAATTTAAAAACTAGTGAGTGAAATAATTTGAAATTGGGTACATGTATTTATATAAACATTGTCTAAAATCTGAGGGTTATTCCTAAAAGTTACAGGCTCCAGTTGCGGAGATACAGGGTGGCATATTTTTCTAAATAAAATAGTACGCCACTGCTTTACGGTAACAACCATGATATTTTCGGATTTGTCTTTCAATTTTCTACAAATTACTACTCTCTTATGTTTTTCGAAAAAAGTTTGATTTTCGAGTAAAATTTAAAAAACTAACTAAGAACACACTTCGATATTCGAATATAATGCTTTTTAAAATTACGTAGTGGGCTGCGATGGCACTTTGATATTCTGAGCAGTTAGAAGAAATAATAAATAATGCGTTTCATTAGATTCAAGCAACAATAAATTTCGAACAAATTACATTTTCGTTACTAAAAAGATGTCGAGCCCGTGTTCGTGGAAATGGAGGTATTTTTGAGTATTTACTCAAATATAATTTCTTTATTCGAATACATAACTGAATGATTAGTGCTTGTCATGTCATTTAAGTAAAAGTGTCTTCAGTTGGTTTTTTAACAAAACATAAGAGAGTAGTAATTTGTAGAAAATTGTAAGACGAATCCGAAAATATCATGGTTGGTACCGTTAACTAGTAGCGTACTAGTAGCGTAGTAGCGTTCATTTAGAAAAATATACCACCGATTACGAGAGTAAACTTTTATGTAAGGCCAAAGAAAGAAATCTATAGGAGTGAGATCCGGAAATCTAGTAGGCCATTTAACATCTTTATCGAATGTTCTTCATCTCTTGCTCTTCTGGATTTAAAAACTCTTTTCTTTTGAAAACTTCCTGCTGCCGCCAAATTTCTGGCTAACTTTCCGAAAATTTTATTTGATGGAAGTAGTCACTGTGGAAAACGATGTTGATATAAACGCCTGGCAGCTTTAGCGTTCTTTCGGCACTCTCCATAAATCTAGTTTTTCTTGGTTACTGTAAGTATTCATGTTATAATTATAGATAGAATATTTAGGTACAAAATGTCAATTATTCTGACAAATCGTTATCTAGAAACGTTAAAATTCAGTTGTTTCCGCAGCTGGATATCATTTTTCAGAATAAAGCTACTGAAAGTAGGATTCATCTTTTTTGCTGTTCTAGCAATATTTCTAATGAAACTATTACCTTATACAGGGTGTCTCATAATTAGCTGCCAATCGCGTTGTGATAAATGAATGAAATTTGGTATACACAGCTAAATTTTGATGAGCAATTTGATGGACTAATCCATTTATTTCCACAAGGTCCATTGGGGTGGGTACGGGGGGGCCCCTGGTACTTTGCGTGTGTAACTTTTTCATCTTTGACTTTTTAACAAATTGGACAGCAAATTCCGTTTTCCCGAACTGTTTTACGTTAAAAAGGTACTCTTGTTTCAAATCGTTATCTTTAACGGTTTCTGAGAAAATCGCTCTTGAATTAATCCCACTTTGGTCAATTTCATAGTAATTTAAACAAAAAAAAATAATAATAATTTTCCTTTCCTCTCTTTTCCATTTAAAGGATTAATTTTTATTTAATTTAATTTTTTATTATTATTTTTTTATTAAAATTAGATTAAATTTAAACAAAAAAATTTTTTTTGTTTAAATTACTATGAAATTGACCAAAGTGGGATTAATTCAAGAGCGATTTTCTCAGAAACCGTTAAAGATAACGATTTGAAACAAGAGTACCTTTTTAACGTAAAACAGTTCGGGAAAACGGAATTTGCTGTCCAATTTGTTAAAAAGTCAAAGATGAAAAAGTTACACACGCAAAGTACCAAGGGCCCCCCCGTACCCACCCCAATGGACCTTGTGGAAATAAATGGATTAGTCCATCAAATTGCTCATCAAAATTTAGCTGTGTATACCAAATTTCATTCATTTATCACAACGCGATTGAGAGATATTGCAAAAAAATGATTTCCATTCCTCCCTCTTCAATGGGTCCCTGTGCCCTTAGGAAGCATTTCCGGACCCATGTTCATATGAACTTTTTTACTTAGTTTTGATCATAGAATCGGCCTGTTCAGGGTTGGCAGCTAATTATGAGACACCCTGTATAGTTGAACGCAGAAAACAAAATATCTTTCAGAATTGATAAAAAATGTGCCAAAAGTGTGCCATTTGAACAAAAACAGTTGACTATATCAATTTTGACATATGTTACCATGAAGACGATCTAATAATGTCATTTAATAGAGTGAGCGGCAATTTAAAAATATATAGGGTTTGTGAGAGCTATTTGTTAAAATAAAAGAGATACGTGGCCGCGAATACCAAACTGTATCACCCGGTATACTATTTTTACTAATGGTGGCGAAGCATCAACTACTTCACATTTCAGTAAACCCACTAACCGCGTTATTATACAATAAATAACATATACATGTTTGCCTCTGATATGAAGCTTCTCATCGATCAATTTATTCGATACGTATCTAACGGCACCCTAATGCCTGCCCTGTGGACTTGGTGTGCTGATGAACAATTCAGGTTTTTTGCCGAGGGACGTTAGCTGTGTATTTCATTGTGGTTTGTGCGTGTGTTAGTGAGTTTGACACTTTGCTTAGTTGAGTGTATGGCCCACGTTTTTATAGCAATCAGTATCATTCTGTATCGTGAGAATAGAACGGCACAAGGCTTGACACAGATTTACCCTATTTCTACTACTACAACGTTTACTAGCATAAAATAGATTACTACTGTTTAATTATTTGATTGTCACAAAGTTTCCGATGTCTACTTATTACTGACGAATTATTTGATGTTAGTAGACAGCTACTATATCTGTAACTAATATCTAGACCATGGTGGTGAATTTAAATAGACTCAATTTAATATGAAATGCTAGCAAGTATGAGCAAAAACCATAAAAAATTTTAAATCAGAATAAAATGTTACATTCAGAAATGGTGCCAGTTACCATTTTTTACAGAACCGTACTATTTTATTTGTCGAATTAATTGGACCGCCTAATAATACTTATTACTGAGATATAGCGGCAAACTGTCTAGTCATAAATCACACCAGTTCGCCTTCAAGATATTAAAAAATATAATAATTTTTGGAAGACATTCTTCATACTAAAGTGTTCAAGCGCCTTTGTTAGATGTAAGTATCGAAATTTCTGCTTCCTCTACTACACATAAAATTTAGACTAATGAAACAATTCGTGAAGGCTGTGGACAAAGTGACGGGTATATCCGATGTATCTCAAATTCGTAAAATGTTACGTGGTGAGATTTTGTACTGAAAATAAATGGAACTGAGATGGCAAAGCTGCAAAAACTTAACAGAAAACATCACAAAATATATTTAAAATAATGGAAAAAAGTATTAGATTAAGTGAGATTAATAGGGGACTATTATTACTATTACACTTGAATGTTGAAAAGAAAATATACGGTTAGAGGTAAAAAGAGAAAGAGAAATCCACTACATCGACTTTTTGATGGCGAAGGAAGCTCATTAGAATTGAAAGCGTTAATAAAAAAACAACCGATGAACGCGACGCCGGCACCGCCAATATCATTTTACCTCGGGTGTCGAATGCGGCTAACTCCAAGAATGTACCGTAGGGGTCTTCTTGGCATTCTATTTCAACAAATGTCGTACGAACTGTAATAGGAATAATGTTTGACACATGTAGTGAATAAACTCCTGTTGGATGTACATTTAAGTAAATAAATAAATAAATTTAGGATTTGTCGTAATAGCAACCGCTTCTTTTAAATTCAATTTCGAACTGCTGAAAGTCGTTAAAACGTCTGCCAATTCAAATGTTATTAGTAATGCACATTTCATTGGGTGATAAATTCTGCAGATCGCAATTTAAGTTTAGCGAATAATTGAATCTCGCTTCAAGTGAAATAATTTAAAAGCCATCTATTGTTTGAGTTAAAACTAAAAACGCCAAGACAATTCCAAATTAATTGCAAATTGATTTAACGGTTCTGAATGCCGTTTTTCATTACATTGTTCCTCGATTTCACATTTATTTTGTAATAGGTATACTGAAATACTGAAATTATTTCAGCTGCTGTAAAATGTAATTAATTCTATGTCCGGCTGCCTATATTCTTTTATTTCTGAGTGGTTTTACCAAAACTGTGTGATTTTATTATAATAGAAGCTTTATACTGGTTGGTTGGTAATAATTGGGCCATAGAAGTATAGATTTTAGGCATAAAAATAATGAAATTTAGCTAAATATGCCTTAACAAAATATTGTTCATTTAAGAGACAGGTACAGGATGTAAAAGATTGATTTTAGATCTATTATTTCTTTCACAAAGGAGAGACTTTTGGTCAGTAAGACAATACCAACAACTTACCACTATTTCAGCCAATTTTCATAAGGACAGTGCGGGGTCCTTTTACAGTTTAACAGAAAATAACTTAAAAACTCTGAATAGGGGGTTCTTGTTGGTGGGAAATCCGAATCTGAAACCAGTACCCAGATTTCTGGTATCGAAGAATATTGTTTGACTGCATTTGATACAACTTGTTTGAATTACCTTAATAAAGAGTAAAAAGATACGCTTACTTTGTGGATATGCCTCGTATATTTAAAATTTGAACAACTCTCCTGGTACTTAGAACACCTTTTGAATTCTATATATAATGATTTGACGCCTTTATTTAATATTCCTTACTTTCCTCGTCTGAAAGAATTATGTGAGACATTTGCGCCCTTGTCTAATTTCTCGAAACAATTAACAGGGCCTACAAATCACTGACCCAACAGGCGCAAAAAGCAGAGCGCTGTCTCTAGGCAACAAAGACGTCAGAAATTCAAGCTGAGGGCTTACGTTGCTTTAAATGTTTATCTTTTTCAACTCATATAGCTTAAAGGTGTAGAATACTTGTATTTGACTTCTGTTTCAAAGTTTTTCTTTTAGAAAACAAAAAATATCCTGAATTAATTTCGTAATTCAAAGTACTTCGTTGAATGTTGATGATACAATTCTGAATATGAATTTTTAGTAATTAAGTACAGAATAACACATTTTTAATAGACAAATTTATTCGATCATATTTTTAAATTTTAACAGTAATCGTTATTACAGTTTTCATATACATCCTCTGTTGTTTTTGCCATAAAACACGCCCAAAGCATGCATTAATTTTGCCCTTTACTTATTTCGTAATTTTTACGCAAATTTCCGTGGGACCAATTTTATGCCTGGCTGTTTTTTAATGTACGGTAGACCCTTGTCTGCGACTGCTGAAACTACAATATTCGCGCTTCCTCAGAAATGCAAAGTTGGCACATCTAGTCGAAATCAGAAGGGGGATACGATTTGAATTTCTCTTGTGACTATAAGGGCGTTTATCGTTGATGACGGTAATTCACATGAAATTTTTTTCGAGAGCTATCTGGAATACCGAACATAGGTGTCATGAATATAAGATACAAGAATTGAAGGGCTTCAGCTAACTAATAGTGTGGTTTCCCGTATTTCCGAAAACTTTCGTATAAAAAAATTGTTACACGTGTTACGTTATTTTTAATATTTTATTTTCCATTTAAAAAGACTTATTTTTATTATACAGTATGCCTCGGAAATAAATATCAATAATAAATTATTAAATTATTATTGCTTTTGATGAGATAAATTCGTGGTTAATACGTTAATACGAAGGCATATTTCTGAGACGCCCTGTATATTGATAACACTATAAAAGAATTTAGTTGTCACTTATTGCACATACCAACATTCTATCAGATTTAATGAATGAACTTTTTTGTATGTAAAGAAGGACGATGTGGATGCTTGATGAGCTGTTATATTGAAACGTTTCCTTGCAAAATAAATTAGGTGTAAAATTTTATTAGGGAGGAAGTAGTGAAGAGGAATAATCGTGAAATTAATGCAGACAAACGAGAAGTTATATATACTCAGTGGGTTGAAATGCTTTCGAGGGATTATAAATTCACTTTATGTTAAGTAGTCACTAATCCTTTTCATTTTATGTACATGGGTAGCGAGTATGCGTTTTAATGCTCTTATTTGAACACAAATTTGTGTCTTATGGTTATTAAAATTTAGATAACAAAAATAGTATCTGTAAAATATATAAAAAGTTTAATGGCAAATTGGCAAATTAACAAAAAATAGCTCATACAAGCTTATTTTGCAGTTTATTCTTTTTTGCGGTACAGGGTCTTAAAAATTAATGAATGAAAGTGACACGATATCAGGGTTCGATCGATATGTATCACGATGTATATCACGATATATGTATATCATGATATTTAAATTCTGATATACAGGGCGATACACTTTTTATAATTATGACTTTAACCATCGATAGATCTCGTCAAAATAACGTCTTTTGAAGTTGTTCCAAAGGCTTCCTTTTAGAGATATATGCTCTTGAAAAAAATATTTTTTTGTGGTTTTTATTTACTTTTTCTTAAACTATGAGTCATTTGTTTTATATTTAGTATGAAGTGTACGAATGAAAAGCTCTATCGATTTTATAAATTATTGTAAAAATAGATCAATCATAGGCTTCCATAAGGGGCTCTGATAACCCCTATTTTTAATATAATTTCTACGCCACCGGAAATTTTTCAAAATCAATATATTTTTCTACATTGCGGTTTATTCTACAGCAAAAAGGTCTTTTACTATTTTTAAATGAAATGCTTGGTTTTTGAGAAAAATGGCTTCTTATGGTTTCATAACATGTGAAATGGTTTTTTAAATGAAGAAGATTTAACGACGACTTACCATTACTTCTAAGGAGATATATGTGAATTCAGATGGATTGCGCTCCGGCTCATTATGGTTTCAAATTAGGTAAAACCTGGCACCGGTCCCATTGTTTGGCCGCCACGATCGCCAGATCTAAATCCCATGGATTATTTCGTTTGGGGATTTATTAAAGAAAAGGTATATAGTTCACCAGTCTGTACTGTTGAAGGATTAAGAAGGATTGAAAATAATTGAATCGGAAACAATCATTAAACCTTCTTTTATCAGTTCTAAGAGGCGGGTTATAAATTTTTTATCATTTGATGGTAAAAAATATTGTGTTATTACACTTAGGTCCTTTTACTACTAAATGGAACAAACAGACTCATTAGATCTCAGAACTTAAGATTTATTGAAAAATTAACGAAATATTATAGGTACATAGTAATGTAAGAAAAAACGACAAGCAATACCCTTATACGTCTATTTTGTACGTATCTTGTTTGTTCTAACTTTAGTTTCTGGATTTTCTATCAAATTTTGATAAAACGTTACATTTTCTTCATCAACCCACTTAATAAGCTTCTTAAGGTGTTCTATTTTTGTGTCCAGAATGGAAACACAGTTATTTCCATAAGCTGATGTGGCAAGCATTGAAATATTATGCAGCTTGTATGATAGATACAGCTTTAAATGACACTAGTCCATTGATTGCTTCAGACGATTTAATATAGCCATGTTTCTTGTGAATAATGTGATGCATTTTATTGATACAGAAGCTTGTTTTATTACATCATTGCTTAGCTTTTCTCTGGGATTCTTCGGCGGTCACATTTTTTTTATAAAATTTTGTCCACCAATCTTTAAAATTTAAATTTTAAAAGGAACTAAGTGCACGCCCAAAGTCTTTTAAAAATATACAGATTTTAAATTGGATAATATTATTCATATGCATTTTTAACACATCGAGTTTTACGAGTAACTCATGTAATTTGGTCTGAAGAACTCAGAAAGTCGATAAAACTTCAAATGGCTGATTTGATTGTAAACCGATTCAATTGCAAAACTCTTAAAAAATTATTAAATTATTATTATTATTAAAGGTTCGAGGACATTTCGAATATTTGTTGTAATACTTTTTCTTTTGTTCTCTATTGTTAATTGTTATTTCTGTTTGTTTCTCAATATTAAATATTTTATTCTGTATTAGGTACTTCAAAAACTCAATCATTTCACACGTAATGAATCAATAAGAAGCCCTTTTTCTTAAAAACCAAGCATTTCATTTAAAAATAGTAAGAGGCCTTTTTGCTGTAGAATAAACAGAGTGTAAAAAAATATATTCATTTTGAAAATTTTCCAGTGCCGTAGAAATTATATTAAAAATAGGGCTTATCAGAGCCCCTTACGGACGCCTATGATTAATATATTTTCACAATAATTTGTAAAATCGATAGAGCTTTTCATTCGTAAACTTCATACTAAATATAAAACAAATGGCTTTCATAGTTTGAGAAAAAGTAAATAAAAACCACAAAAAAAATATTTTTTCAAGAGCTTATATCTCTAAAAGGAAGCCTTTGGAAGAAAAAGTGTATTCTTCAAAATAACATTATTTTGACGAGATCTATCGATGGTTAAAGTCCTAATCATAAAAAGTGAATCACCCTGTATATCATGGATATGTAAAATTTGTGAGACGGTTAAAACATGTAGTTATTCTCATTAAAAATAATTGCACGACTACAAATTAGGTGGAGTAAAAGCATCTAAACTTGTTTTTTTATTTAAATATCTCTATTAACGAACTATTTCCAATGAATGCAAGTCGGACTGGATTTGGGAGGTGACGACTGCTACAGAAACTAAAGCTACTGATGTATATTCGTCTGATGATGAACCACTAATTAGTGAAGTGAAATCATTTTAAGTTGATTACCATTTTCAAATTTTATTTGTGTAATGGATTTATACTATTATCGACCTTAGCTCAGTTTTTATTATTTTGTGATCGTTTTTATTAGAATATTATATTCTTTTCTAAACAAAAAAGTACAGTAGCAATATATTCTTATTATTTATCAGTTTTTTACTTCAGCAAAAAAGACAATCGTTACAAAACAAATATCAAAATTTGATATATATCCGATAAGATGATATTTATATAAATACCATGATATTTTAGAACCCTGCAAGATATGACTTATAAGGTACGAAACATTCTCATTTATCTTAAAATTGATGCGTTCTATTAATAAGCAACGACAGTACCTAAATTTTCGTATAGTCAGTAATGCTCCCTTATAATCAATGTGAAGTACCATGACGAAAAAGCGTTAGAAATTAAATCCACCAAATCTGCTCTTAAAATATAACATGCATGTGTGTTTGTAGTAACGACACAAGCTATTTGGAAGGGATAATAAAAAAAAAACAACAGCAATTTTTTTATTGACGTTTTACTCTCGATCGAGAGCTTTCTCAAAAAATTTTTAATTCAATTTAGTAAAGGCATAACTTTAGTAAGAAGATGAAGTTTATACTGAAATGCCTCCATACAGCCCTCAACAAATTTGAAATAATTTTTTCTCTGAAACAACGTATCACGTTTACTTTCTTCTCAGAATCTCCACCAAAAATATGACAGAAAACAAAAGACTGCTTCGAAAGTTCACAGAGACCTCTGTGTTTTATATAAAGAAGAACATATATTCATTTTCAGCCATTCTAGAATCCTTTCCCTTATATCAAATTTCATTGAAGTATATTAAAAACTCGACAATTTTTTGTAAATAAAATTGTTCCAAGACAACTTGATCTAAATCTCTTTATTTTCATCCAAGGATGCTATATTTGAAGAATGGCCCCCTAGTTTCTGGTATAGAAAATATAACTCATTACTATCGTGAATGATTGGGGCGAGTTTACCAGATTAATATTATTTTTATGAGGATACAAGTAGTAACTTACAATTAATAAATTAAAGCCTTGAGAACGTGCTTTCTAAATTCCCCTCGGTGAATCAATGTTGTTTACTTTAAATTAACGCTTAAAATTAGGTCGTTGGGTAACGAATAAAAATGCTATATTCGAGTTGGAAAAATATTGTCTTTACATCAGACATAAAAATGAATGCCTGCATTGGCATTAAGGAAATCTAAAGCTTTATGCCTTCTCATCTTCTGCCACAGAGGTAGAAATCTTTATATAGCATATCTAAACCTTTTATGTTTTGTAGTTTTCAATAAGGTAAAGCTTTATAATGAAAAGCAACAATTTGCAAATACTTTGAGAAAACATTTTAAAACAATATTTTGGGCTTTGGAAAGACATATGCAAATTAGATCCACACCCACCCCTAGGAGGGGCCTAAGACCAAATAACGGATGTTAGTGCAATACAATGTAAAAAGCCGTAGGCACATTTTATACTACGGAATATATAAACGTAGGTTGATAGATAACATATAAAAAAATATAATATAACGCATCCCTCAAAAAGTTGAAAACTACCTACAGACCAGAATCCGACTAACATCTTTAAGTCAAACATTTCTCTATTCAATATTTTTGTCTGAATTTTGTTACCCGAGCTTTTTGGGCCACTGATTGCGAATCTGAAATCCGAATCCGAAAATTTCTGAATACAAAATGACAGATGGAATAAGTAAGGATTCATATAACCGCAGCCTTTTGCAATACAAAGTGCGAAGTGCAATGTCATATTATGTCAAATGACTATGAAGTAAAGAGTAATACCTACATCATTCTCATTACACTGTCATCAACTGAAGGTGGCAGCTGTCTCAACAGTAATATTTGATAGTTTTGAACATAGGCTATCAATATGTACTGTCCAGTTTCGACTAGAATCTAGAGTAACACCCAAATACTTTACATCCGATTTGGGTTGGATTTTACTAGAAGTAAATGGTAGGTGTTGAATTTTGGAAATATTTAGCTTCAATTTATTCGCTGAAAACCAATTTTTCACCGCAATCAAACTACCTCCTACTATTTTGACCGGTAAATCGTTGATGTATATCAGGAAAAGCACAGGACCTAGTACTGACCCTTGAGGTACACCCTTACATATAGGAAATACGGAAGATTATGTGCTCTATATACTGACATATTGCTGCTTGCCTGTTAAATAAGATTGAAAAAGTTGTAATTCATTATTACGAATATCGTAATATTCAAGTTTTGCAAGTAAAATATCGACATTAATGCAATCAAAGGCCTTCGAAAGATCACAAAAAGAAGAATAAGTACAACATTATTATCAAAACCATCAACGTCTTCGTCAATAACTGCCAGAAGAGCTTTGATGGCAGAAAAGCCCTTTCTGAAAGCAAATTGTAAAAGTGACAATATAGATTTAACTTCCAAATAAGCAAGTAGTTTTTCTTTTATAAGAATTTCAAATATTTTCGGAAAACTATAACTATGGAACGAAAATTATCCAATGAGTCAATGTATTCTTTTTTGTACACAGAAAGAACATTTGTTATTTTTAAACAATCAGCCCTCTTCAATACATTTATTAAATAGAAAGAAATGCGTTATGAATGTTTAAAAAATCGATTCATTTGAGTAAAAATAGGTAAATGTCTCAAATTAAGAAAAAGATAATATAAATTCGGATTCTCTGGTTCAAAACATTTTTTGCGGGGCTGTTATTTATAAATGTATTTCAAAACATGTTAGACAAATAGACAGTCAATAACTTGATATCAACTTACTTATAGGTGTAGTTTTTTTTCTAAAAATATGCATTTAAAATTATGTTGTAACTTTCAGACAATCTCTCGGGCAGAGAGATTGATTTGTTTACTTTTTAATTATATAAATAAAAGTGTTAAACATTCTGGAATGCATGAATTATTGTTTACATACATCTATAACATAAACTGTTTGGATAAATTGTAATTATGATTTTCAAGTTACACTTACTGTTAATAAAGCTTAACTTGTGCCAATAATTGCATAACTAAATCAGTCCCTTGCTGGCTTTGTATTGAAAATACCAAATGCATGTGCCGTATTGTGTGCTGAAATTTAATTATTGGCCTTTGTTTTTCACATTTTCATTTCGACGCATGAATACATGTCATCCCTGAAGAATTTGCCAAACCAAATACATCCGATACCAATTAACTTTGTATTATGAAATTACAGTGTATAAATTAAGGAAATGTGGAGTTGATATGTAAAGCTATTTCATTAAATGGGGACAAATCTAATTTTTTAAATTAAATTATGACTGTTGTTTCACAGGCTGTTTTAATACTTTACTGGATCCATACTCAGAATGCGGTTTGCATATTATTAGAATGTAAACATAGGGATTATACCTATACAGGATGTCCTACTGAGGTCGGCGACGTACGATATTAGGGAAAGAATAAATCAACCAAGAGAAATCGCTGGAAAGGCGCAGTCTACATATGAAAACATAGAGTTGAATTTTTCTCAGAAAAATAACTTTTGTTATTGACATTTTGTTATATTAATGACTGATCAGAAAAATGCATTTTTTTAAAGATAGGCTCATCAAAAGCCCATAGTGTTATACCTCATTGGAAAGGTATTTTCATGTTTTATCTCGTGGTGAATACGTAATGTCATTTACTTCAATATAGAAACCTATAGATGGCGTTATTTCAAAAGAAATCCGTTTTATGGATTTTTCTCAAAAATTTTAAATGCAATGCTATAGTTTTCTTCACATAAATGAATTAAGCACACAAAGTTTGAAATTTCTAATGAAAGTGTTGTTTATTTATTGGCGCTATTTATCCAAGTTTAGGTTAGTTTGAAGAGCATAAAAATAGCTACATTTTGACGCCAAAAAGGATTCGATATCTTTTTTTGTTAAGTTATTCACCAATTAGTGAGCAAAAAATAAATAATGATAATGAATTGAGGAACACGACGTTAACGAAAAAACATTTAATTACCAAAACAAAATGCCTTTATAAAAGAACCTACCTAAGCGAGCATGCAGCGAAGGTTAAATTCCTGCATTGAAAATAACGGTATGCATTTCAAGCACTTATAAACATCTTTACTTTTATTAAAATTTAATTGTTCTTTCGTTACATAATATCAATATCTGTTTATTATTGCTTTTGTTATTATTTTCAAGATTGTTATTGACTTACTCATTTGCGTGGGACTATTGACATTTTTTTATACGTATATTTTTGTTGCAGGTAAGTCCACACCATTGATTTTTAACATTCTCCTCTGGGTGAGTACCTTACTTTTTCCAAATTTGATTGGTTATTATTTTATTAAAGAAACGCCTCCTAGTATGTACAAGAAGTTCATCGATTTCATCTAGGTTTTAAAATTATAGTAATTTTGTGCTAAAAGTGCGACATTCATCACTACGGTAAGTATCAGTTTTTTACACTTCATTTGGAAGTTATTCATAGACACCAAATACAGGTAATTGTTGTTTAGAAATTATACATACGAATATGTCAAACTTTCTTAATTTGTTAGTAACTATTTTTTAATTAAATTGTTCCTAAAATTATACGGGGATTTCATAAGCGAATGAACTATAAAGCGTAGCGTTCTTGAATGAAAATAAACCAATTTGGAACAAGGTTAATAAAACAGCCTTTGTTCTTTTGCCAAATTTTTTTGTTTTGATAAATCGAAAATATTTTCTAAGACCGCTATCGATGTTTGTTAATTTAATTAAACTTGATCGTTTTATTAAATTCGTAACTAACTTCCCCCTGTTGAAATGTTAGGGCTTAATGAGAAAATAGTTCCGCGAAACGAGATTTAATGGCCCAAATCTCATTTGACAGTTGAATAGAGAAAAGTTAATCTAAATTGTAAAAAAAATATTTTACATGAGAAGGTCGAATAATTTAATTTTTGTTTATGTGTAACTTGCCACGGTAATAACGATGTTAATTAAGATACATAAAAAGCTTTGTTTAAGATACATTGTAGAAACAACATTACAATTTCTCATTGTGAAATAAGTTTCCATACGATTTTATACCATTTTTTGAATATCCTTATTGAAGCTGATTTTGAAACAGTTTAATGAAATATTGCTCAATTATATTCTTTTTCTGAGCGTTGACTCGCCTGTCCCACATTCATTTGCCGTGGATCTTTTTTATTGACCATTGTGAATTTTATCCTTTATTTTTACTAATATTTACTTTGTAAATCTAAATGGCAATTTGATTTCTTTTGGTAGGGAGCCTTGTATAAATGTAGTGAGGTAGCTTGATAAAAATTTAAAAGAAAACGCAGAAAACTTTTAAGTGTGCGATATACAGGGTGACCCGGTACTTGATACAAAAAAGTCCAGTACAGATAGATGAGGTAAAAATAATACCAGTTCTTCATAGAATTTTTTTTCATACGGGCCTTCGTGAACAAGTTACGGGCCCTCAAAGGTGAAAATTATTTATTTACATTTTCTAAACTGTTAACGTCAGCATGATGCAAATTTGGTGATCGATAACACATGCGTACAGCTTGTTTTTGATGTTGTCAGTGAATCTTCATTATGCCCTGAACGCCAAGGATGGACTATGCCCAATGGTTAACAACCCAGAATTTTTGCATAAATGACGTTTCCAATCTGCCTGCATCAAAAATAAGTTCCCTGAAGAATTTGCCAACGATAATACCCTCTTGGTTCATCTCGGTAAAATTAACAGTTTAGGAAATATTTGTGATTTTATGTCACAGTGCACATCGAGCGGCACCTCCACCATTTTTAATTTTTAATTGAACACAATTACTATGTTAGAACCGTACGTATTTTTAAAATAAGAGCTTAGAAAATCTTACTGTCTGCTAATGTAATTTTCATTAATAAAATTTGACAAACACTTTACATATAAGACAAAATAGAAAAAAAAACAAGAATAAGTTAAAGTAAGTTAAAAAATTAATTTAAAAGAAAAAACTATCAAAATACATCCACACACTTCGTAAGTCTATGAATGTTATTTGTTTGTACACGAAAAAGCATTTCTGGCATCTCTAATATTATCACAATGAAATGATTTCTTTGTAGCAATTTATCTCTTGTCTGTACTGGGGTTGCGTATACTAAACTTCCCGACGGAAGAAATCAATCGGGTTAAAGTCTAGAGAATGTGATGACCAAGAATTTGGGCCTCCTCTCCCAATCTATTTATTATTAATAGAATGGATAAATAATTTCGTACATCAATATTGAAGAGGGGAGGAGCCCCATCGTGCATGAACCAAACGTTTCTTCGGGTGTCTAATTGAACATCGTTTAATAGTAGCTACAAATTATTTTGCGAAAACTCCAAGATGTTCCTCAAAAACGTATGGATCTATTAAATTATTACCCTTTTTCGTGTACAAATAAATAACATTCGTAGCCTTAGGATGTATTTGGAGGTGGAAGGTGTCCATATTGAAAATGTATTTTGATAGTTTTCTTTCTTTTAAATTATTTTTTTAGCTTTAACTTATTCTTGTTTTGTTTTTCTATTTTGTGTTATGTGTAAAGTGTATTTGTCAAATTTTGTTAATGAAAATTACATTAGCAGACAGTAAGATTTTCTCGGCTCTTATTTTAAAAATGTGTATGCTTCCAAGTGCAATTAAAAATTAAAAACAAAAAATGGTGAAGGCGCCGCTCGATGTGCACGGAGACATAAAATCACAAATATTATCTAAACTGTTAATTTTACCGAGTTGAGCCAAGAGGGTATTATCGTTGGCAAATTCTTTTTATAAAACTTATTTTTGATACAGGCAGATTGCGATCGTCATCTATACAAAAATTCTGGGTTTGGGCGTAGTCCGTCCCTGGCGTTCTGGGCATAGTGAAATTTCAATTATAACATCAAAAACAAGCTGTATGCATCAGCAAATTTGCATCATGTGGAAGTTAATGGTTTAGAGACTGTAAACAAAAATAACTTTTTAATTTTCACTTTTGAGTGGGCCCGTAACTTGTTAACGAAGGCCCGTATAAAAAAAATTATATGAAGAACTGATATTATTTTAACCTCATCTATCTGTGTTCGACTTTTTTGTATCAAGTACCGGGACACCCTAGACAGGGTGGTGCACTTTTTTTTGATCAAACTTAAGGAATCAATACATTATCAAAATATAAGTTAGTTTGCTAAATAAACTATACCCGACAAATGTTTACTTTTTGAGATACAGCGCGTTAAAGTTTCCCGAAAAAAAATATATTTTTCGAATTTTTCTGCAGGATTAGATTTCACCCGTAAGATTTTTATAAATGATTTTGCACTGTACGTATGATCTTTGGAGAATTTTTCATTTTTTTTACTTTACCAGTGACGGAGAAAATAGGGGTCTCCAATGATTTAGTAAAAAAATATTAGTACGCCACTGGCTTTAAATTTAAAAAACAATATTTTTTGGATTCTCCGTTTAATTTGGGACAAAAAATTATCCTAGTAAGTTTTTCGTAACTATTATCATTTTCAAGTAAAATTTATTTATTATTACTATTACAATAGACCTACAAATTGCACGACAATAAAATAATTACTGTATCAACTCAATAATCAGTATTTAATAAAATTATTGAAAATAATTACAGCTGCATAACATGTAACGAAGTTGTTCGAAATGCCCGCCTGCTGCATTAATACACATTTGACATCGTATTAAAGAATTATCCCCGTGATGATTTCATGTGGCCTCTGCTTGAAATTATCACAGGCGTCTATTATTCTTCTCTGCAACTGATTTCTGTATTCAATTGGTACAGAGTAAACATCATCTTTCAACGTACCCCATACATAGTAGTCGAGAGGGTTAAGATCTGGTGATCTAGGAGGCCAAGGCACCGGCCCCTCCACATTAAACAACGGTTCATATGGCAAACGTCCTATCCAGCGGTTCTGATAATTTGCATTCATCCAGTTGCGAACTATATGGCCAGAGTGAGCTGGAGCTCCATCCATTTGGAACCAACTGCGATATCTTTGGTTTAAGGGAATATCTTCCAGTAATTGAAATAACTAATTTTCCAGAAAATTAGCAAATGATACTGAATTTAGCCTTGGAGGTAATACATAAGGTCCACAAATATTTCCACCCATCACACCTAACTAGATATTAGAACTAAATTCTTGCTGGTATGATCGGCGTCTCACTTCATGAGCCCAAATATGTTGTGATAATTAAATGTGCCTCTTCTTGTAAAACAAGCTTCATCGGTGCATAAAATATTTCGAATAAATTCATTGTTATACTGCCAACGGTTTAAAATCCAGCGACAAATGCTTAACCTTTTTTCAGCATCTCCTGGATGTAGATCTTGTACGGGATTGAAGTGATATGCACGTTTACGGAAATTGCGATAGCAACGCCAAACAATCTTGAAGAATATCGAAGGCGTCTTACGATTTGAGGAACTCTCGACTTATCAGATTTTTATGTACACTTGTATTAGAATTAGGCAAATTATGTTTAGGCAAGTAAAACATAATAAATAATAAATTCGCATGGTAATGTCGACGTTATTGTATAGAAATAAGTAAATAAATTTTACTTGAAAATGATAATAGTTACGAAAAACTTACAAGGATAATTTTTTGTCCCAAATTAAGCGGAGAATCCAAAAAAATATTGGTTTTTAAATTTAAAGCCAGTGGCGTACTAATATTTTTTTACTAAAACAATGGGGACCCCTATTTTCTCCGCCACTGGTAAAGTAAAAAAAATTCAAAATTCTCCAAAGATCACACGTACAGTGCCAAATTATTTATAAAAATCTTACGGGTGAAACCTCGTCACCTACAGAAAAATATATTTTTTTTCGGGAAACTTTAACGCGCTGTACAAAGTAAACATTTGTCGGGTATAGTTTATTTAGAAACTAACATTATTTTTTGATAATGTATTGATTCCTGAAGTTTGATCGAAAAAAGTGGACCACCCTGTATAGTGATATGTAACGAGCGTTCAAATAAAAACGTGGTCGAAGTTGGCTCTGATACATTGGACGTAGGGAGCAGAGAACACTATACCAACGAGAAGCGACAGAATCGGCGGTTCCTTTGATGTTTTGTGGTCACGCTAGAGTCGACCGATTTGACAGAAACACAAACGTTTACACTGAGAGAAGTTACACTTTTGAATAGATGTACACTGAACGAACTGCATCAGTATCAAACATTATTCATATAATACAAGGATAACTGTGGTAAAATGTAGACAAATTAGGTATAATATATAAAAAAAAATAATACAAGCTGTTTTACAACTAATATTTTTATTAAACAGATATAATATTTTTCTGCAATATTTGAAATAGTTTTTTAAAAATAGGTACCTGACAATGCAATAACTTCTTTGGGA
>NW_019426074.1:518207-520621 GCF_000390285.2 Anoplophora glabripennis
TGATAAAACACGTACAGAAGTTCTTGGCGCATTTTCCATTATTTGTTGGACATTTTCTTTTAATTCTTCAGTCCGCTTTTTAGGTCGGCCGCTTCCTTCTTTTCTTGTTACACTGCCCGTTTCACGAAAAACATTAACACAACGCTGAACTGCACTTTGAAAAATTTTGTACTCAACAACGCCGGGAAATTGATTTTGAAATTCTATGAAACATTCCTCAATAGAATACTTCCATATTCCATCAATCTTGCGTCCATTTCTAAAGTAGGACTCTATGATAAACACTTTTTGTTCTTGAGAAAACACCATTTTAAACGCTTTTTAAAACGAAAATATTCAAATTGATAGCGGCGATATAGCGCTTTGACAGATGACGTTTAAGTTCATTTGCTATACGCTACGCCCTACGTCCAAATTTTCAGAACCAACTTGACCACGTTTTTATTTGAACGCTCGTTATTTTGTATTTGCCTGCTTTTTTCAGTGTGAGATTTTTGGTTAGACAAAACTATTTTCATGTCCTTTTGGCGCATTAATTTTTAATTTTTCTTCACAAACGACAAAATACTGAAAAAATAAAGAGAAAATTAAAAACCGGTAACTTTTTAAGAAAGAAAATTGTAAAAAAGTAACTATAGGTATATTTTCGTTCAACGAAATTACACATGGAATAGTTCCCATTCTGTTTGGACACCCTTGAGGCAAAACATTTTACACAATTATGTTTGAATTATTCTCATCTTGTACAGTGTAACTAGAACTATGTACGGTAAGTAGGTGCTTTTAATTACATTTTGAATATATGTAATTGTACAAACCAAATAAAATACATTCAACTTATTTTTTGGAAATATCAGAGATTTATTATTACCTACATCGAACATTCAGGTATTCACTAATATTTGCAATGATTTTTATAGTGACCGAATTCATGGTAACGTGGTGCAAACAACATGCTTTGCTATCTGAGTTGTGAATAAATTGCAGCAGAACTGAAGCGTACGATGCTTGCGGATACTATTTTGAATATGCCTGTCTGCTGGTTGCACTAGGTACATAACAAATGTAATAATTGCTTTTAATTTTCCGGTGAATTCGGTTTTAGGAAATGATGAATATGGATGTAGTAAAGTTAGCTATCCTAAATGGGTTTTGAACATGGTCTGTGGACGGTAGTTTGGAATTGTAAAGAATATTTTTACATACTTAATATGGGAATCAAAGATACACAACAAATATCTACCACTTTATCGACAGCAACAGAAAAGGTAATTGATATTAGTGTATTAGGACAGATTTTTCCATATTAAATTTTTTTACTGGCGCATTCGCCATAAATAAAAAAGTCTGTAGCTCTTTAGTTTTTTTAATTATTAAATTAATGTTTAAAAAAATCATGAAATAATTCTGAGTATAAATTGTAAATTTGTTCACAAACATAAGATACAGTCCGTATGCACTTAATGGATTTTTTTATTTAATAAAAAAACATGAGTTCTCATATTTTTCTCTCTATTGTAAGTTAAGTTATTTCAACCAAATTCATTTTTTTTTCTCTAAAAAATCTTACCAATGAAGTCACACAATGTACTTCAATACCAGAAAGCTAAGTATGGAAGAAATATCTAACTCCAAGATTCCCAACTGTTGATGTTTCAGGAAACTCTTCTACGGGCCATTTGCGTCAATAGCATTAATTATACCTGTAATACTTATTAAATAGCTAGTATGAAATAATAATTATCAAAATAAAAAACTAAAAATGATACATCTTAATATATGTAATTAGTATAAAAACACAGAACTAATATTAGAATTGTTTAATAATGGAATCATTCAAATATATACCTATCTATATTTTTGTTACTACAGTACTACACTGAAATCCTTTTTTTCCACTTTTACTTACAATGAGGAAGTTGCATCAAATTTTCTTTTGAAGCAAAATTTATTTAAAGTGCAGAAAATTACTATAAAAGTATGTTTCTATATGTAAAACCCCTTTAAACTTAACTATTAATATGTAATTAATTATTAAAATATTGAATTTAATTAGGTGGGTGAAAACGGTCCCTAATTGGTCAAGCAATTTGTGACGTCAGGATCCGGTATATGAGTGTTAAGACTGTCAAGACGCGGGAGGCTGGCGCTGTCATTGCATTGCTGTCATTTAATCTTGTGTTGAATTAGTTTGTGTTCGCATTGAATTCTGAGTAGTTTTGAGTAGTTAGTTTTAGTGTATAAATTTAAAGACAAGTTTCGTTAATTTTCATAGAGTCTACGAACATTTTCACAATATCTACCCAGGCAGCTTTAATGCGTGGCGGCTTCAGGATCAGAATTACAACACGAGAACGTGAAAAACATAACAGTGTCTGAACATAAATATTATAGTACCCATGTGTAGTTCCACA
>NW_019426074.1:523514-552576 GCF_000390285.2 Anoplophora glabripennis
TCTTAAACAAAGACGGCTGACTCTTACGTCACGATCCGGTATCGGTCCAAATTAAACGAGTCGTGTAGAGTCGTGTTCTGTAGTCTGTCTCACTCTTACTCATTTGTGTTTATGCAAACTATGTGTGCCGGATAGATTTTATATTATTTACTTTTACTTAACACAATATTGTTAATTATTTTAAAAACAGTACGTTCTATGTCTACAGAAGCTGGATTTGTCCAAGAGCAATCTGATAATTTGTCAAAAATAGACGTTCTATAAAATATGTTTGCATGATTTCTTCCTCATTTTCTCATCCTTTGGTACATTAAATAGTTTGTTGGGGGCAGTTTAGTGTTGTGGAACTACACATGGGTACTATAATATTTATGTTCAGACCCTGTTATGTTTTTCACGTTCTCGTGTTGTAATTCTGATCCTGAATCCGCCACACATTAGAGCTGTCTGGGTAGATATTGTGAAAATGTTCGTAGACTCTATTAAAATTAACGAAACTTGTCTTTAAATTTATACAGTAAAACTAACTACTCAAAACTACTCAGAAATCAATGCGAACACAAACTAATTCAACACAAGATTAAATGACAGCAATGCAATGACAGCGCCAGCCTCCCGCGTCTTGACAGTCTTAACACTCATATACCGGATCCTGACGTCACAAATTGCTTGACCAATTAGGACAATTTTCGCCCACCTAATTATATTCAATATTTTAATAATTAATTACATATTAATAGTTAAGTTTAAAGGGGTTTTACACATAGAAACATACTTTTATAGTAATTTTCTGCACTTTAAATAAATTTTGCTTCGAAAGAAAATTTGATGCAACTTCCTCATTGTTTCATCTGATTGATTCCTTATAACTGAAAAAATTATATATAAAAAATACAAAATTTTAGAAAAAAGTTTTTATTGTCGATAATTATTATTTATAATTAGTTATTTACTAAATATTGTAATTCTTATTATGGCATGTAGTCCATAGAGTAGGTGTTTCTTACAATTTCAATAGTTAGGAATCTTCTCCATGGGGTTAGACATATATTGCATACGTAGATTTCTAGTACATATTGGAGAATTGTTTGACTTCATTTGATTTAAGATAAAAAAAATAGCTTGGAAAGGATATTAAAGAGTAAATACATCGTAGTGCGAAAATTCGATTTGGCAGGAGTATTTTTTGCAAGTAGTGTAATATTATTTTAATACTTTCTAACTTACCACAATAATTTGCAGAAATATTTTTGGAACCACTGACTCCATCGATAGCTGTGCTGGTTCTGTTTAAAATTTACGATTGTTTAACAAATCGCTGTACATAGGTGTGAAATTAATTCATTAGTATTCATCAGCGGCTACATCCATTAATTTATTGTTATATTTAAACAGACTCTCTTCACAAAAAACAGCACAGTTATAAGTAAGACTAAAACAATAATTTTATTGTTTCTATGCACACCTTTCTATAATATAAACAGAACTAGCAATCTGCTGCAAAAAAACAACTCTTTTAGATACGGGACGATTACAGAGATTCTCAATAAGTTTTAACAATTTTTTGATTATTAAAAATACTTATTATTAATGTATTCTACTTGCCATTAGAAAATCGTCCAAGTTCGCAAACATTCTGTATGTATATTCTCTTTAAATGCTGAAAAAAATAACATCGCAAAACCAATAATGTATGCCACACAGTATATTCTAAATGTGGCCACTTCTATAGTCGAATATTTTTTATATTAGGAATCACTATTTAAAATAAATTTATGTGAAAATCGGTATTAAATATTTAAATGCTTAAGAAAAAATGCGAATTTATTATTAAGAAGGTATGAAAATTATATTGACTGAATAAGACATGAATGTTTATTGAGACGAAATTTAAATATGAATTATCAGTAGCCGAAAAAATGCATTTGGTACCAATATTTCAACACTTTAGAAGCTTATTTACTAATAGTAGGTATTGTGGGAAACAACTACTCTCTGACTAAAGCCACATCCAGCAATGACAAGACATGATATAGTTTCGAACAAAAAACAAAAACATTTATTTAACTATACCTTATTTGAACTTTTGGAATTATTTTTAATCAAGGAACACTCTGTAGAAGGCTGGTAGTCAATGAAACATAAAACAGTTCAAATAGTTTGTATGTAAAAAATGACATAATTATAACATTTGTTTTTCTCCCTAAGTCCTCAAAATGATTCGAAACATATGGTAGATATAGATAATTATATTCTATAAAATTTAAACGACCCTAAGTTCCTTATTTCTGATATTTATAAGACAATATCAAACCATCATGTTCAACATGACCTTAATTAATCGTAATCTTTTAGATTTTCTATTTGTAGCAGCTTCACAGAGAATGAGAACATATGAAAATGAGCTTTGATAACAATGCAGTCGAGGGAATGTGTTGAATTATTTAATGTCGCATTGTACACATTGTAAGTTACTGCATAATGCTTTGAGAAAATATGACAACTACACTGTTTGCGCAGCAAAGGCGGCATCTCCGCAAAGCGAATTTTGAAGTTTGGATTGGATTAACCTCGCACACATTGCATTATTTTATTACAGGTATTCAGTTTAATACAGTTCCATTTCCTGCGCAATTCAGTTATATTATGAATTGCTAACAACATATCCGGCTCTATATTGCAATGTGAATATAAAATAATGAGTTTTGATATATTGACAGACTAATATATTCTGTTTAACATATACAAGATGATACAATATGCAATGCACGTAAATATGTGATAGGACTTCGAAAATTTAAGGCATCTTGATACATAAACTATTTCGGTTACGATTTTTAAACGCTTTGTAGTATCAAGGTGAAATTTTCAGTACTTTACCACTAATCTAAAAAAGATCTCCCTTTAGTTAGGAGGTATGGCTGGGTTTGAATAGCTGCAGAGTAATATTGCATTGTCGAGGCAGACGAAATACATAATTTTAACATTCCTCTTAAAGCATAAGTGTTTAATATATTATTCACAAGCGCTTGACACTTATCCTTAATTCGTCTAGGCAATCCTGCCAGAGTATCAACTAAGGTGTTGTAAACCGTTAACTTCAAAAAGCCCAAGATATTATAATCTAGTGGATTCGAGTCTGGCAAACTAGCGGGCTAATAAATGCGCTCATCTGTACCTCTGCCAATCAATTTTTATGGTAAACGTTGGAGGAACTACTTTCTAACTACCCCTATAAAATTTTGTGGAGGCCCATTAAGCACGAAACAATGTCTTTGCGTATTTCTAGTGTGATTAAAAGAACTTTTATTTAGAAAAAAAAACACAAAGATGGAACTTTTTCATATAAGAGTTTTGTATTACAAATATCGCCAGGAAGCTGTAGTTTAATTTTTATAGATTGTACACGCCACACCCTGTATACTTGTTTGTTGTGAAAAAGGATCTAATTTAAGCTTTTTCATTGTTTTTTTAATCACAAAAGCGGTAATACATAATCTCTCGTCAATTAGCGAATATCCGATCGCTAATGTTCATAGAAACAGTGTTCATAAAGCTAAGCTCCATTCTTTGAATCCTTAATTTTTGGATAAACTGCTATTGGAAAAAACCTTTTTTCCTGAAATGTTGAGTGCTTTTTAATTAAGCTTTGCAACGGGAGCATTAATTAAACCGTACGGAAACTGATCGTTAACAGGTGCACGGATTGTATGTAGGCTTCGAAATTGCAATGCAAAACTCTGCATTAAAGTTTTGTGCTAATGGGTAATAATAGTAATAATGCAAAAGTAATGTGCGCAGTACGACGAGAAATAGAGATATATGGGGAGGGCGCTCGCTGTTAATTAAGTTCCTCCACGTGGACGTACGCTTTCAGCTCTCACACGATGCAATAAATTTTCTTAATTTATGACGTAGGTACAGAATTTTATAACGACACTAAATAATATTATAAATAGAAAGAGGTGCCTCCACTGCGATATAAGTACGAGGTGGAGGAAAACTAAGAACAATGGAGGGGTGCTAATAGAGAAGACTGATATTCGGAATATCTGGACAAAATTAAGTATTGTAGGAGCCAATGTAGGCGAATTGTCTTTTTAGAGGAAACTTACATTCACGCTAGCCATACTCAACAAAATTCTTATCATTCAATGAATTTGGGGCCCGGCAAATATTGCTTCTTTTAGTTTTTCATCAGAGAACTTCGGGAAGATTTTTTCTAAGTATTTAAAACAGTTTCCTTCTTTATTTAAAGCTATTCTTAGACGAAGAAGAACCTTTGATGGATCTCTGAAATGCATTTTTGTGGAGTTATAGGCATTGTAATTCCTAAAATTGGTTACAAATAGTTGTAACTCCAAAAGGATGCATTTTAGAGAAAAAAGTACAGGAATAAAAATTTTTCCTTTGACCCTATTAATACGTCTGTTAAAATCTAAACTATTTTAACAAAAAATCGAGATTTCCACTGATTTTGAGCTATTTCTTGAAGTTAGGGTAAAGACTTGAACACTTCTTATGGCTCCATCGTCTTCAGGGTGTCAAAATACACGGGGATATCATACTCTATTAGGAAGTAGGTATATGAAATTTTTCAGTTAGTTAGTTTTAATGTAGTTTAGTTAGTAACTAAACTAACTAACTAGGTTTAAATAGTTTTAGATACAAAAAAATAGAAAATAGTTTTTGAAAATCAATTTATTAATATTGGAATAAAAAGAAACAGATTCGACACACACACATTTCATCCTTCTAAAATCCATTGAAAATTTATGATATGATTTTATCATAATTTTCTTAAGAAAAAACAGTTCCAGCGTCTACGCTAAGTTTACGTGCTGTATTCAGCTGCTATTCTACTTACACTCGCAACATTCAAAGCCGTACAATAAAGATTTATTAAAACCCATTATTCCGTGTTACATTTGTATTCAGATCAGGAGTAATACCTTGCTAGCAGAATTATTCATAGCGTTTTACAGATACCTACGTATTATGAAAGATGTCAGTTTGGGCGGCAAATCCCAACCATTTGGACTTTGAGGGGTGATTGTTAGTGCCCCACAATGCAAATTCTGTATCTATTCCCACGTTCATTTTGAATTAAGTGCTGAATTCGAGAAACAATAATTTTCTGTCGGGAATCCCAGGAAAGTTATTTATTAGCAGGAGCGTAGTTATTTATTCATTTGGAAATGAGTACAATTTTTAGTACATCAAAAATACTACGTAATTTATTTGTTCTTATTTTATTTCTATTGTTTTGGTCACAATGGTCACGACCCACACAATTCTCTAACCTCATTTATTGCTTCTGTGTACAAGCTTAATATAAACTCTTGTTAAAACTCATGTATGCATCATATCTTTTGTATTGTCCATAATTATTTATTTGTGGTATTTTCGTATTCTTTTTTTCTAATTTAAATAAGACAATTTTCTTGGTATAAGATGATTGGACAAAACTATAAAATTAACCCCTTCATTGGCAAAATGTCCAAGAAGAGTTTCGTATCTTTTGCAATATCTTAAAAGACTTTCTGTGACTAAAATTTCAAGTTTACGTATCAAGATGCATTTATCTATGCAGTTTGTCTTACTAGTGCTCGGAAGTCCAATATCTAGGTGAAAAAGAAGGATAGGTGAATTTTTCCTTTCGACGTTGCCTGATTCTTGATATATACAAACCAAAAATGTTTTCAGATATACAGGTTGTTCCAATTTTTCTAGTAGCCAGATGCCAACATTAATTTTTTAAATGTGACTATATGTTTTTTATATTTATTACAGATTTTTCGGAAAAATAAATGGTACTTTGTATAACAGTCAGCTAAAAATCATGGTTTACCGACAAATTCAGCTTCTAACATTTTTTTCGCCAAAATTCCTTAGTCTGCTACAATTTTCCTTATACAGGGTGTTAGAAGTTTGACTGCCTTAATTTTAACAGACAATAGAATACATTAAAATAAACAAAAAATATGTCATGGGTCCTATCAACTCAACCATTTTCGCGAAAGAAATTATCAAAATCTCCAACTTGATGTACAAAAGTTCGATTAATTAAGGAATATTGACATAACTGCATGCATAGAATAACATAAAATACAATGTTTATCACTGTTTTGAACTTCTTTATGCTTAATTATTCTAAAAAATAATTAGCGTTGTAATAAATTTTAAATTCGATAAAATTCATATGGAGCAATGTGACAACGGCGCGGCGGATCACACGAGGTACTAAGCTGTCCAGCAATACGCAGTTCAGTTGGTATCTGGAATTGGACCGTGTCTGAGTATTTTTTGCGTACCACTATTTCCTCTTATTGAAGTGTTTTCCAGCGAGTGCGCGAAAATTGGATTCGAAGATGTTGTGCGTGCATCGAAAATGGTGGTGGACATTTTGAGCATATGTTGTAGTTTGTTTTGTAGTTGTGCATTTAAAAATTACTGAATTTTGCTTCTTGGTAAGTACCTATAATACATATGATTCTTTGGACGACGTGTATCTTTGGGTACATTAATTACATATTTTTGAAATTCATAATTTGATTAAAGTACCTGTTTTAACAGATTCATAATTACTAAATTCGAGTTAAAATTTAAGCACAATTGAAATTATTTATTTAATGTTTCACAGTAATTTTTGTTATTCGGTAGGACACGTCTGCCGCCGCATGCAAACGTGGTGTGCACTAGCTGTGTAGCGTTAGGTTAAGCACTGTTGTTACGTTGTGATGAAACTCCCCAATATTAATACTCGCTGTATTTTGAAAACTGTTAATCTTACGCCCCTGTAATATACAACTTTTTTGTTCATTTATGATTAATCTATCTCACGCTTAAGTAATGGCTGTCAAACTTGTTACACCCTGTATTGACAGTAAACGCTTTGTTTTGAAAATTATCATTTTTATAAATTGACATATTTTATTCCTCCTAGTTAGAGTCGGGTACTTGCATTATTCTGACGAAAAATCAGTAAATATAGTGTATGCCATAGTGGAAACTAATAACAATCATTTATTGGCGACTCGTATTTACAATGTTAATTATTAAGATTTACAACGATTTCCTGACAGAAAATATTTATAAAGCTGCTTATTATTTATAAACGTTCCTTATTTTCGCCTTTAAATCGACGATATCTGTCGGAGCACTGTCCTTAATATAACCCCACAAGGAAAAATCAAGATACATCTGGGAAACGAGGAGGCTAAGCAAATGGACCGCCTCTGATAATCTACCTATACGGATAAATACCATTTAAATATTCCCTAACCTGACACAATTTTTAAAATAATTTCGAATAAACTACGGAATGAAATAAATTAACGCCAATATAGAATGATGAGGGTCATCGTCGTTTTGGGACCACTGTCTAATTAAGTCGGTATATATACCTCATATGATTCATACAATAACTGCAAATACATATTCCCGCAGAAACTTCCTTCAAAGAAGTATGGTCCAATTATGTAATTTCCGTATATTCCGGCCCAAACGATTACTTTGAAATGGTGCTGATTGCCTTCTTACCGAATCAATCTAGGATTATGACCAGCGTAACAGATAAAATTGTATGATTTACTCTTCCAATACTCGAGAATATTAAATCAGTAAATATTACTTTAAAAAAATAATCTGAATCTTCTTGACGTCTCTTCCCTGCCTAGTGACAAAATTGTATTCGAATTTGGCAGTCTCTTGTTCCGATAACAATTGATGATGGTAATGATAAACTTACAATTTTTTCAAAAATCTGCGCTTTTAGAAATTCCAGTTTATTCACTAATTTTTCTGATGCTTACATATGGATCTTGAATACTGATACGACAATGTTAATTTGACAGTCCTCGCTGCTATTTGCGTTGAAAATCTCTTCTTCAAATTCGATGTTCCAAAAGAACTGCATTCAGATCAAGAGCAAAATTTTGAATCGGATGTATTCCAAAGAGTATGTCAGCTTATGGTAATCAGAAAAACACCTCTACATTCAGATTTGACAGTATAGTGAAGAGATTTAACAAGACCCTGGAGAATCACTGACTGGGAACGACATCCTTTTTTCCTATTGGCTAATTGATCAACAGTTCATGAGACTACCTGAAGAACACCAGCCAGCATAGTATTCGGTAGAGAACCTTTCAATGTTGTTTTTAGTCATCCGGAAGATCGAGCTGGCACGCCGGAAAACCAGCTGTTTTCCTTTAATAAATATTTAATATTCCAAAATAGTTAAATTTTAGTTATCTTTTATAAATTTCGAATAACATATAATATGTGGCGTCAACGCAGTGGTATCTATTAAATATTTCCAGGCTTTAAACTTTAAAAGTTTCATCATTTAATCCTATAAACATTTATTTGATTTCGTTCGTTTTATCTACATTAACGCTGCAAAAATTCAGGTTTCAATCTTTTGTTTCGTTTTATACTATCCCCAAGGAACATCTCCAATATTTTTTGTGGTTTTATTCCGCTATATCCTCCCCATAAATCAAGGGTAACAGATCACCAACTTCAATTCTTAAGTCGTGCCGTACATCCAGCTGAACAGATAGAAACTAGAAACAGAGCCAGCTTTACTTTCAGGTCTAGGATATGCACAATATACATTACTGTATTAAGCGTTCGTGCTAAATATTGTTGTCTTGAATGTACCCGGGGATTGAAAGCGTTCGTTTGTTATCGTGTAAAGCTTATTAAACTTGCTTGCATGTGTTAAAGTTCATGCGATTGCTGAAAACTGATTTTACGTTTCATGCATTTTGATTAATTGATCACATACACGAGTCTCCATACGTTTAAATAGTAAAATATTAATAAACACCTATTTATGTTCTTTTTACGATTTAAGACTTATAAATCATGAAATTAGTTGACCTACCCTGGCAGTCAACATAGAGTGTATCAATATTTCCTTCTAAAAGGTTTGACTTAACCACTATTATTTAAATTTTAAGGGAATTTCAGCTAAAATATGAAATAACTATTTCCATTTACAGAAATTGTTATGTTCACAATTTAATATATTACACAATATTGCCAAAACAATAGAAAACCAATAAGATTGTGGAATTTGTGTTAAATACTGTGCACAAATCCATTCAAGAAATTATATACACATGTTTTATTTTCTATAGTTTTGTTTGTTGAAGTTTGTAAAGACAAATACTCAATCGATTCTAATTTTCGAAGACAAATTTGGATGCTTTAGTTTAAAAAGCGTTTAAGAATACAGGGTGAGGTGAAAAAAATTAACCAAAACAAAATAAAAAATATTGTATTGTCTTGATATATCCAGAATGGTGAAATTCCAATTTGATGTACTTAACAAATGTCACAATGTAGTAAATGCTATTCTCCCATGAGGAACTAACAGAGTATTAAAAGCGATGACGTGCAACCACCACTATGCACTATGGTCCAGGAAACTGAAAAAGTGGCCAAAAAGCGACTGCGGATATGAGTTCAAACAAATGTCTTGTCGTTATCTAGATAAGCTAAACTAGTTATTTTTAAAGTCTCATTCAATTTTACTATCAATGTGGCAACGACTTAAACTTTTAAAGTCGTGTATGAAACCAACGATTTTACTTTTCAATTATTTCATTGGTACTGTAGTATTTCAACAAATCAAAAGGCTACTATTGCATCTCATCTATAATTTTACTTCGATAAATGATTGTAATAGGACGCAAAGTACAAAAATGAAGAACAGAGAAAATGGCGCAACGTTATACTCGTATATTAGTGAATTTCGATGCTTTGACCATACTGAAAACAGAACTCCCCTAAACCCCACTACTTATCAAAAGGAGCATGTATTATTGGACTCCTTAGAGTGTGTACTTTAAGAAAAATCGGCAAACTTGTGCGAATATTCATATATTTGGAAGAATTTTATAATAAACCATGACGACGCGCGTGAAAGAGGTTAACTCTTTCTGCCATACATTTTATTTCTTGATTGAACTTTTTTTAATGTGGCATCTAAGTATTTTCAAACTCGCTGATTACGAATCAGAAGTCAGAATTGTGAAATTGAAAATGGCCGATCCAATATGGCGGACCAATAATTCAAAAAAAGTTTTTAATTTTCATGAAAATCAGTACTCGGGGGTTTTTCCAGTCGCTGATTACGAATCAAAAGTAAAAATTGTAAAATCCAAATTGGCTGATCCAATATGGCGGACCAATACTTCATAAAAATTTTTAGTTTTCATGAAAATCAGTACTCGGGGTTTTTTCGGGTACCTGATTACGAATAAAACTACCACTCAGGACACTATTATAACAAATATTTTAACTAATTATTTGGAATAATTTATTGTAATATCCATTAATTTATAATAAAAAACGACGATGTGAAAAAAATCTGAAAAAAATCTGAAAAATACTTTAGGGCGTCCTAAATAAGGGTCTAAATCGGCGTTCCGATATTGACAATACTGTAGTAGTCCAAGCATTCTGTCACGGATTAATGTTAAATTTGCAGAAATTATTACCTGGACAAAAAAAATATGACCGTATNATTTTGAACATTTGAAAAATTGAGCTTATGAATTCTGAAGTTCATGTTCTTTGTAATACAGTATTACTGATATTTGAATTCGAAAAAGGTAATAACGATATGCGGAGATTAACCTGACTTGAGTATTGTGATTTCTTGCGAGACCATTTTTTTGTACAAATGGTTTCGTACAAATTGCCGTTTTCCAGTTTCCCACAACGGCACCTTCTAATAAAAAATTGAATGTGTCAAGATATTAACTATACATAATGTCTACTTTGAACTTGATATTCAGCGATATTTTGCAAATATTGTAATTTTCCATATGTAAACGCAATTAAGTTTAAAACCTCATTTTGTAATTTTACAGCCATCGTATTGGATCCGCCATTTTGAATTCCTGAATTTTGAGTATAGACCCAAAAAACCTTTCGGTACCAAATTTCAGCAAAATGGGAGCATCTAAAGTATTTTTGTCCGCTATATTGGATCCGTCATTTTAAATTTCTAATATTTGAGTACGGATTTGAAATCAGCGACCCCGAAAACCTATTAATACTAAATTTCAGCACAATCAGAGCATTTTCAGCTTTTTCGTACGCCACATTGGATCCGTCATTTTGAATTTCTTAATTTTGAGTAGTTATTCGAAATCAGCGGCCAAAATTTTGGAGTACCACATATCATATAGCAATTGGACCACTTTTAGTATTTTGGCCACTTTTTCCAGGTTCATGGCCCATAGTGCTGTTTTTTAGATTTAGTTAATTGTTTATTTTCTGTAATTTTTTTTTATAATTTTGATGTACTTATAGCAATTATAGCAATGAGGATGAAAAAAAACAGAATCAAAAACAAAATGTTTGCAATTATTACTATATACACTTAAGAACATCTAATGCATAAGCAATCTTTTAGGCAAACATAATTTTTGTGCTTCAACTGCAATACACTTTTAAGGCTGCTGTTTCTGAAATGGAACCTTTTTTGTATATCAATTTATTATAAGCAGTAAGCTATATTCATCTCTTTACTAAAGGAACAGCACATTTAGACGTCTGTTATGACTCTTCTAGATAAATTATAAACTAGATGTTTGCAGTTGACTATAATATTTTCTGCCAGGACGTTAAACAGTGGTTATTTATGTAAGACGTACCTACCTGAGACGTAAATAAAGTACAAGACCAAAGAGGGTACAAAAAAATTGCCTTCCTTTTCTTACAAATTTAAATATTTAACTTAAGCTGTGGCGAAAGCTTTCAAGTTTATGTTTCCTACAGCTCGAGTTGGGAACAGGGAATATGAATAACAATTTGCTTTACTGTAGTTTGAATATGTAACATGGAGTTTTTCCATATTTAATTTTGAAGAGAAACATCTAACAGTAACGGTATTTAAGTATTTTAAAGGATAGTTTCTAGTTTTATCACCATTGTAAATAATTATTTAGGTCGCCCTCATCTTAAAGTAAAAAGTATACAGTGTAGGGAAGTACCGATGGTCTATCAGAAGTTACGTGAGAGCGATAAAGTAAGCCATAGAAATCCATGTGATAGACAAAGATGGCTATAATGAAGGCGTCTAATAGTCAACGCCCATTGGATTTCTATGGCTTACTTTATCGCTCTCACGTAACTTCTGATAGACCATCGGTACTTTCCTACACTGTATGTAGAACTAATATGATATTTTCATTTATGAAAATTGAGCCACAGAGTCGATACGTAGATCTTGTAAAGCTTTATCCATAAACAGCTCCATCATCCTTATAGTTATAGCTTTATTTCTGAATCAAAAGTTTTTGAGAAATTTTGAGAAAGAATACAAAATTAAGCCACTGCCAAGACCACCACATCATAATCCCACTAACTTATTGTTATAAGACTATCAAAGATTTAAAATTTCTCAGTTTGAGTTTATTTCCTCATTAGAGCAATGCATTAGTATTTATTGTTTTAAATAATTGAAAAAGGAGTATTTGGAATGTCTTTTCCATCAAATCAATATTAAGATAAATAAAAAAAGTGAAAAATTTTTTAAGATTATTTAAAAAATTTTCAAAAACTGTTTAAAGTTTTCAGAGGGCGCTAACTTTAGAGATTATATTTCTACTTTACTAAACAAAAAGTCGACTTCATTTTGAAACACCCTGTATATATGCGTTCAAAAGTATATGGCCAACAATGGGATTTTAAAAGGTAGTCATATTGGAATCTGTTTATGACAATGGAAATATTGCTTAGAAACAATATAAAACAGCATCGCCTAGAAAAGTTATCGTTGAATTTTTTTGTTTTAAACATTACTAGGAATAATCAAAGTAGAAAAGCAAATCGGTTATACGGGATGTTTCTGAAATAAGTACCTTCGTTCATAGGGGTAATAGAGGATGTGAAAATAAACTATTTTCAGTTAGCAACTTATTATTATTACGCGAAACTTAGGCTGATCCTACATCGCCATACTCAATAAAATAAAATTAGGTTGATGTTTACAATGCAGGAACTAGGTCAAGGTCAGTGTGGTTAGTTACACAGTGCGGACACGAATGTATCTTGCTTGCTCTCGTCGACTGTAGATTGATTTACGTTGTTTTATTTCCAAATGTCTTATTGAAATCAAGAATTAACGGTTATGGTAATAATGTACGGGGAATGCGAATATGATTTGAACATGACTTGTCGTTTGTATTCAAATTGTTAGCCCCAAAAACAACAGCTGAATCTCTATGTAACGGAAAATGAACCCAATGTATGTAGACAAGAAATAGGAAGGAAGACATTTGACACCTTGTCGAGGAAACCTGAGCCGCTGTACCCACAATATTGGACGTGAAATGGGTGTTTGAAATACTACTGTGCAAAATGTGTGTAACTTTTGACTACAATTTTTTTTAGACGGATACACAATTTTGTCATTGGTTTCGACAGCAAGTGGGACACCAACCCAATTATTTAGAAAGAACAATGCTCTTTACAGACGAATGCCGCCTTACAAGACTGACTTCTGATAACACTACTACTAGCATGGTCCTCACCTCACGTTGTCTAGGATTCATTTTCCAGTAGCGATTTTCAGTGAATGTGTAGTGTGGGGTTATGTTGCCTCCATGTTTAAACAAACCTTCCTGATTTATTACACGTTAAAACATGGTTTTCATGTAGAACGATGTTTCTCGAACTGTTCGTACATTTTATATACTCGTTTTCAACATAGATCGTTATAAAGCAATAGACCTGATCATTAGCCAGCGCGAAATCCGGATATGGATCCCTTAGTTTTTTTCCTTGTATGAAACTAAGTGTGTGTACCTAATGACCATATTCAACAGCATTAAAGCCTTGTATTTGGCAAAACTGATTTAACTTATACTTTTAGAAAGATCAATTAGAAATCATTTCCTAAATTGAAAACGAAATAGAATTTGTACACGTGCATCCGATCTTGAAACATTTAACGTTGTTTCTATATTTAGACGGGATACACCGGTTGTAGAGAGGTACAGTGGTTATTAAAGGACTATAATCTTTCTGAGGCTAAATTTTTAATGAATCAATTTACATTTTTAATTGAAACCTTGGCTTTAGGATTAGCTAGCCAGAATTTCTGTTTATTGCCGGCTTACTGCAGAATTATTCTTGTCAAACTAATTCCGGTGTTAATTTCGATTTACTGCAGATTAATATTATTATATTAGGCATATTAAGTATTTTAAGAAGAATAAATGTATCAAATTAGAAGGCAGTGAAGTTGTATGTTAAATATTAAATATGATTATAACCGGATTACAATTTACATTTTGGTTTATTATTATATTTATATTTGTTGATTACTATTTCTAAGTTGCCATCTTCTTAAGATAAACAAAAGTTATGTTTAACAACCGGTTTCCTGAAATTCAACAAATTATTCAGTGATTGTAATGTATTTTAAGTGATGACAGAAACTATACTATGTTATTCCATAATTTCAACATAATTTTCTGTCTTAGTTTCCTCACTACCAACTTGTACTAAGACTTATACTTTTTAGTGGTATCAAAATTAGAGGATAATACTTAGATTTTTATAAAATTTGTTAAAAAATTTTTCTGTTAATTCTGTAAACGTTTTGTTCTTAGTAGGTAGTAATAGTAGATTCACTGCCTGTCGAACCTACTTGACCTCCTTCCTCTGTTCATTCTCCAATTTTGACCTAATATTGGATATGCCTATTTATTAAGAGCCATATTAATGCTGCCTGAAAGACGATGGTATACATACTTAAAAACTTGCCTGGATACCACTGTCTCCAGATATATTCCTGCTCCAGAATACTTATCTCCCACCTGAGATTCATCAGTGCAACATACTGGGGAAGATATCGCTTTTCTGCTTCCACTGCTTTTTCGAAGGGAAGGTGGTGACATTCTTCCTTTCTTGTCTTAGCTGGTCTTCTGCTTCAATGACCCTCATGGCAGATATTGGGATCTCCCTCTCCGCCCTGATGGCTTTGTTTGGTCCTTAATAATTTTGTATGATTAAAAAAATGTTATATGCCATTTGGACATTTCTGTTTGAAGTTATTTGTTCTAATTTGTTAGCGCAGCAGTTTTCAATTGAATATATGTATAATAATTAGGTCAATAATAATGAATTATTTATACTTACATACAGGGTGATTCATTAACAATGGGAAAATCGAAAGCAGAAGATACTACACGTGAAATGGTGACCATTGACGCAAACATGCCTTATCCGAAAGTTGATAGTTTCGGAAATACAGGGTGTTGAAAGTTAAAATTTTAAATAGTTTCTTTTGCGATTATTCTGAAAATATGTAGGTTAGAAACTTGAAAATTTGTAAAACTATATTTTTCTAGGTGACGAATAAGATGCGTGTTGTAATTTCAGCATTGCTCGTAGAGGGCGCCACTTACGACCTATTATACCGAAAATTTAGTTAATAACTTTTTACCCTGTTTGTCTAACATGAAACTTGATTCAAAACCTCAAAGAGCAATCATTTTTCCATTAATTGTGTATTCTTGTGTCATTTCGGTATCTCGATCCGTTTTCGAGAAAAATCGGTTTAACGAACACTATGTTTTGATAATACGAGAAATTAAAAGCGAAATCGACCAAGTGGTTCTTCGTGTTACAATTAACAATAAAACAAATGGAATTCGTAATAATGATTCAAAGTCAGTGTTTGAAGAATCCACCGTTGACATTTACACACTTTACACAACGTTTTCTGAGATCTTCGAGTTTGAAACAACATATTGGGATTGCGTTTGACTTCGTTGGCAGCGATTTGTATTCTTTGCTACAACTCTTCACACGAACCAATAGGTTCTTCCAAATAGAAAAATTAAGAGGATTGAAGTCCGGGTGGCCAAGTAAAAATGCTTCCACGGCTTGAAGAAGTTCCACTTTATTTAAGAATGCACAACGGAGCTCCACCGCATTTTTCTTGGCCAGTGCGTGCATATTTAGATGAAGTTTTTCCCAATCGCTGGATTGGCCATGTAATCATTTTTGCTTGGCCATCTAGAAGTCCGAACTTCAATCCTCTTGATTTTTCTATTTGGTCTCGAATGAAATATGTAGTTTATTTACAAAGAATCTATTGGCTCGTTGTGGCAAAGAATACAAATCGCTGCCAACGAAGTCAGACGCAATCCCAATATGTTGTTTCAAACTCGAAGATCTCTCAGAAAACGTGTAAAGTGTATCAGTGTCAACGGTGGATTCTTCGAAGAATTACTTTAAATCATAATTACGTATATTATTTGTTTTATTGTTAATTGTTGTAATAACACGAAGAAACACTTGGTTTGTTTCGCTTTTAATTTCTCATATTATCAAAACATAGTGTTCGTTAAATCGATTTTTCTCGAAAACAAATCGAGATAACGATATGAAATAAGAGTACATAATTAATGGAAAAATGATAGCTCTTTCAGGTTTTGAATCAAGTTTCATGTTAAATATACAGGGTAAAAAGTTATTAACTAAATTTTCGGTAAAATTGGTCGTAAGTGGCGCCCTCTATGAGCAATGCTGAAATTACAACACGCATCTCATTCGTCGCCTAAAAAAATATAGTTTCTCAAATTTTCAAGTTCCTAACCTACATATTTTCAGAATAATCGCAAAAAAACGATTTAAAATTTTAACTTTTAACACCCTGTATTTCCGAAACTATTAACATTCGGATAAGGCATGTTTGCGCCAATCGTCACATTTCGCCTGTAGTATCTTCAGCTTTCGACTTTGCCATTGTTAATGAATCGGCCGCTAGTGCCCACGCGTCACCCCTACGTATCGCTATACAGGGTGTTTCTAAAATAGGGTTCCAAACTTCTGCTGCATTTATAACTCATTTAATAAGCCGAAAAGTTCCTATTAACATGTGCCCTAAAACGCACCCTTAGGAAGTTATATGCCCTTAAACTGGCTCAAACAAAACTGGTTTGGAACACTATTTTAGAAACACCCTGTATAATTCTTGTAAACTTTCTTATTTTTTAATTTTTTCTGATAAAATGTTTTGCTTACCCTGGGAAGCCACGAACAGGAATATGATAAAATATACAGTACAAAATTTAAAAATATTGAATTTAATGTAAAAATAAATAGACTGCGATTTTAAATCATTTTACTTTATGTAGACAAATTACAAAAAAATCAACTTTTCTTTTAAATTTAGTGAAAATAGTAAAGTATATCTTTCCCAAAGCATATCATACATTAAAAAGTAGAAAAGGAATAACACAATAATAAATCTACAACTATTCAATAAATTTCAATAATATGTGTGTTAAATTTACTTAAATATTACCATGGATATTTCCTTATTGATGTCAAAATAATAAAAATATTTATTTTTATTAACTGCCCACCGAATAATTTTTATTAACAGTATAACCCTGGAACAAGAAATTTACCTTCTGAAATGCTACACAATCGATAATGTTTGTTATCGATTTGCAACACAAATTTTTAATCAAACGTATCCTAATGCGGCTAAAACGCGTAGAGCAGTTCTCAAGATAATTCGATACCACTGGTGATGTAAAGAATATTAAAATGATAAAAGAGGAACACAATAACGTCGAAAAGAAACTGCAAAGACGTCATTAAGGAAAGAGTTAAAAGAAAACATATGTTAGCAGATCCCTTATTCAGAGTTGTAAATCTGTTGTTGTGTTGAAAATCTTTCCATTCAAAGCAGTGCATAATCATAAATTGCTTAACTGAGAAGGTGGTCGCCGTTTGGACTTTTGGTTAATAATGGTCGAGATAATGATTGAATACAGATTCTTTCATAAAACATTTTATTTACTGACAAATTAACATTCTCAACTAATGAGATGGTTTCTTCACAGAATTGTAGGTACTGTTCTAATGGGAATCTAAATTTTCGATAGGTAACTAATAGTAAAAAATTTAATACGTAAAAAATGTCTGTTGTGGTATAACGTATCATAAAATAATTGGCCTTTACTATTTTGAAGAAAATCTTAATCAAAATTCGTATTTGATAATTCTCAATATTTTTGTTTTGGATAAACTAGATAATGAAAATTTCAACAAGATGGATGCCCTGTATATTCTATAATTCTAATTAGAAATAAGTTTGATGGTCACTTCCCTAACAAGTGGATCGGACGTTATGGAGTAATTCCTTGGCCTGCATGGGCACCCGACATGTCCCCATTAGATTATTTCTTTTTGGGGATACTTAAATCAAAAAGAATATGTAACAGATTTTGTGGTAAACATTGATTTACTTAGACAAAAAAGGAAAGTTATTTCCACTATAAATGAAGAAATTAACGCGTCTGTATTAAAAGAACCTAGGAAACGACTAAAAAATGTGCATTGAAGTTCTCCAAGTTGAATGGTTATTAGTTTTAGATCCTAAGCTGATCCAGATGAATTCCAGTTCTAATTTATTATTTTCGTTTTTTTACTTACGAAAACATGTTTTATAATTTAAGCAAGATTTTTATAATTTTTGTCTGAATAAACTAAGTTAAATATTGCTGCGTCTATTTATTTGCAAAATGTGGTGATTATTGTTCTTTCCTCCAAACCACGTATTTAGGCATTTCATGAGTTTTCAAATAACTCGTTAAATAAAACGTTTTAACAAACACAAAAATAAAACTAGGTAGGTACTTTGCTTAAGGAAAATTTTTACATTTTTTTATTTTTTGATCACCCTGTACATTTTGTTACATATTTGATTACTGTTTATGATTTCCTTAGGATAAGCAGAAAATTTTATGTGTAATAACTTTTCTCAAAAAATGAACATTAAATAAGTTTACCCGGTATACTTACCCCATCCAGCGACACATTGTATACGAGTACCTATCTGTAAATCGTAGATATATGTAACTGCCTAGGTACGAATATATTCAGAAATTTGTCTACAACTTTAGTATTTATTACCGTGGAACAATTTTCATAAACAAAATAAAATTTATTACAACAAACAGGGACTGCTAATTTTCCATTTATATGATATACATGATTCGTCTGCGTGTGCTGCAAACCTCATTCTCATGGGAAATGAGCTTCAAATATTCTGTTCCCTTTATATAACGTACTATTCCCTCTTAATTCAGTGTATCACCTGGTGCACAATTAATGTAGCATTCATTATTGCAGCTGTTGTAAATTGAGATTAAGGATAGACAGGATGTTTCTAAACATTTCAGTATTCCCAATTTATTCCACGGTATTGTACAGGTGATCCTGGCAAGTATCTACAATTTATGTTTGAGTATCGTTTCTGCCTTATATTTCTTTTTTGTAAGCTAGATGATTAGAAAATTTACAACTGAACTCTGTTATACATTTCCGTATTTTACTATAGTAGAAGATTGCGAAGTGTTAAAGTTTTAGTTGTTTTTTTTTTCATTCCTGGCGTACACAGAAGGAAAAACAAATTATAATATATTCACATGTTTACCACATTTTCCATTAAATGGAGTTTTTTTTTATCTCAAAACGGAGCTATAACATTAATAAATAAGGAATATTTCTTCTATTACAAGAAGGAAATCTAATTTACATCGTTCTTAAATTTGGAGTTCTTTATTCCTGATTTACTCCTCCTCTTTGCATTTAAAGTAGGCAGTTTCTAATGGAAACATTTTAACTTGATATACCTCCCAATTTACCAACGTATCTCTTGGGAATAAAGCTTTTCCCGAATTGGTTTGGTTCAATAAGTTCTCACTCAAATTTCTTTAATCAACTCAGCAGTAGATAATTGGTTAGACAAAATATTTTCATTTTGTTGTTTTTTTTACATGAACAATTTCTTAAATATTTATCTTATTGTGGTTTCAGATAGCAATATTATGAAAGAAGTTTATAAAATTTTAAAATGATGTCTATATTTAAATATTTGAAAATGTATTTACATACTATATAAAAAGCTGTTGGTGTGTAACTGTTTGTAGTGCAGTTTTATCGAAAAAATGTATCCTAAATATGAAAAATAGTAAAGTGTCTTCAAATCGGTTCATATTATTGGAATAAGTTTTTTATACAAATTCATTATGTTTCTATTATTGCATCTAAAACACATCTTCAACAAGTACTGAAATTATGTTTTCGAGAAAGTGAGCTTACACTGAGAAAATTATCTAATATCAAACTAACTGTAAGTTCAGATATTAGATGAAGATTTCAATTTAGTTACTTAAGTGGTTATTATCTATCTAGAATAGAGTGGCCCAAAAAAAAACGAATATATATTTTTTTCATGTCTTATGAAAATGTGTTAGTTTATCATGTTTTAAGAGCCCCCTCAAAAAATCAGCTCAAAAAAAATTTTTTTAGAGGTCGCTCAAGATTTTTAAAGATTTCCAAAATCGTCAAAAAATGAATTTTAAAAAAAAAATCCCCGTTATTTTATCATTTTCTAGGTTGAAAAAAATCTCGATTCTGAAAATTTCAAATCGATATTTTAATTTCTAAAGGTCACTCATAATTATTTTAATTTTCAAAGTAGTGTACCTATGTTTTCGAGCGACCTCCAAAAAATAAATATCAACGAACTAATAATTTTTTTTAATGAATTTGATGAACAAAAGAATAAAAATAAATCACGAGACTTAAATTTTAAAAAATTATAAATATTTGATCTCACAGTGCGGTAGTAAATTTTGCCTCCGGAAATTTTTTAAGTGTCTCGTGATTTATTTTTAATCTTTTGATCATCAAATTCAATAAAAAAAATTATTAGTTCGTTGATATCTATTTTTAGAGGTCGCTCGAAAAATTTTAGGTACACTATTTTGAAAGTTAAAATAATTGTGAGTGACTTTTAGAAATTAAAATATCGATTTGAAATTTTCAGAATCGAGATTTCTTCAACTTAGAAAATGATAAAATAACGAGAAAAAAATTAAAAAAAAATAAATTTTTGACGATTTTGGAAATTCTTTAAAATCCTGAGCGACCTCTAAAAAAAAGTTTTTTGAACTGATTTTATAAGGGGACTCTTAAAACATGATAAACTAACATATTTTCACGAGAGACATGAAAAAAAAAAATCGTTTTTTTTGGGCCACCCTAATGTAGAATAATACACAACTTTTTATAATTTTACATTTAAATACACTGAAGTAAATAAGAACATGTTTATTTTAATATTAATATGCCTTTATCAGTTACCAGCAAACTTATTAAACTATTTTAAAGGAAACGAACTTATTTAACTTTAATAACTATTTAGCTTTTAGCTTAACTTGAACTAGACTTATTTACTTGTGTGTTGTTTTCATGGGCAAAGACAAAAATGAAGTTGCAATGGAAAGCGCAAGTCCAATGCCCTCAAGCTAACGAAGCAAGCTCACATAAGCTTGTCCATATCTATGAAATAAACGAATAACTATTAAAGTTATATAGATATTATATTTTGTGTAGTGATGTAGCGCTATTATCGTTTCTATTGTTATCACATTACAGTAAGTAGATAGTTATACCAGTATTTACCATATTTTGCATGTGCATTTTGTTTGATCTCAGTTATGTTGGACGGGGACGAAAAACTAGAAAAAATTGATAGCAAACACATAAGTTAATTATTAAATGACTATGTTAAATAGTAATAGAAGATATTCTTCAGATAAACAAGAAAGATTTGTAAGAAATTACTGTATAGTAGTATTTTAAATACGTATTATAATATCTAAATATATGACGTTTACATAAAACCTGAACTTTGCAAGACTTTAAATTTATTACAATTTATCTTTAAAGCTACATATGATAAACTGTACTCAAGCCTAGAATTAATTTAGGACAAATAGAATTGATTTACTGCAAACTAATATTGCTCTCAGTGTAATCTCTATTTTACAAGATCAACTAATTATCCTTAAAGGCCAAGTAATAGGAAAAGTGTATGTAATTTAGCTTTTGTTACTTTCTCCGTATAAAAAACTAAAATCAAAATTATCGTTTTCCTGTTTAAAGAGTCATAAATCCACAAGGAAAGGCATGAAATACCTCCTTAAATTTTCAACAAGAAATCATGTCAATTTTTTCGTATTTATTTACTGACGTATAAGGCTCTTGCATAAAACTGTGTCAGCGAGGACATTTACAGTTTTAAGAAATTGATTTATATATTTGTGTGGAAAATATTCAATGTAATCTAAAAAGTAAACTTAAAATATACGTTACCTCGTATTTGTTGCAATGAATAAAATTTATATTACATTTGAGAAATTCTATAACATTAGCGATTACACTATCATTGTTTTACATGTTTTGTGATAATTATCGAATGAAAAATTTAGCACGTATAACTTGTTTATAACGAACGAATTGACAAGTAACTCTCATAAGGCCGATGCCCGCCTATTGAAGGATTTAACGGATGACAAGGCTATTAATCATTTCGGATAACTTTCTCCTAAATACAATTCCCTGTTCGCACGGGTTATTTTATTGTATTTTGTGAAGAGGAAAGTAAATAAAAGGCAATATCCCAAGACCTTTTTTAATACGCGTATTCTATGGATTTAAAATGTCAACACGGGCATCAAAATTGTTGTTGTGTACTCTTTATGTTATTAAATATAAACAAAAGTTTCTCTATTTCTTAAAGATAATTTAAAAGCGCTAAAAACGATGTAACTATTGTTTGGCCAAGCACCTATGTTAAAAAAATTGACTGCAATTGAACCTCCTGAGGCAACATTGTATTTATTTCCAGTGAAAAGTACCCAGTTAAGACAGAGTAGCGTTAACGTTAAAAGGGAGTTATAGAAGTAATAACTTTAGTGGTAGTTTTTAAATGAGGATTTTAATTAAATTACGGGCTAATTAATATAAATTAATCGCCTATCTCTAACTTATTGGGTAGAGTGGCTGATGAGCAAACTCCATTTAATCGATCTATATCTTATTTCCGCCGCAAATAAGTTCAACGCTAATTATCCAAAATCTCCCGGGACGTATCGTCCTAATGTTCCGTTGGAAATTCCCTTGCAAATTTTTAAAACCTTTTATTGGTATGAGATATTAGAAAAAAATCAGGAATAAAAAAAATGACTGTATCAAGCAGCTAATACAGTTAACAACCATTAATTAATTTTACAGAATAGCTATCTACAACTTTTAAATGAAGTCAGAAAGTTATATTTTAGTCTTGTTTAACGACGTTTTTTCCAGTTCGTCTTAAATTATTGTTTTAGAACTAGCGCATTCGCCAATTCCTCGACAGAAATCCGCATTAGAGATAAAGCGAATTTCAAATGATTAAAATAATGTATCACTACATTTTACACTTATTATACTATTGCATTTTTTCTAAAGAGCGCTTATTATTTTTCACTATTAATGATTCCAAAGTGACTGTATAAGAAAAACATTAATAATTATTTTTTAAGAATTTTCTGATATGTAGCATAAAATAAATTATCAATAACACTTCGATGTTCACGTTTGCATCATTTGTGGTGACTTAACAATGTTTAGAATGTTCGACTAATAATATTGTGGGGAGCAACAACTCCACGGACTACAGCCCTGTCCAGCATTGATTTACATCCGCAGGTAAACAGCTGATGTTATTCGTCAGTCATTCAAATATTGTCAACCATATTTTTTGTAATCCCACTGTTACCTATTGTGCACTAAAAACAATTAAGTTAATAATGTTAGAAGTAATCAAATGTGTCATGTTTATTGCTCGTATATTTTTAAAGTTGTATTCGTCTTATTTTTATACGTGACTTATATGTTAGCGAAGCTCTAACGGTAAATTTTTAATTTTGTGTTTATATTTTAATAAAAACATAAAATTTGTACCATTAACTTCTTTACATTAACAGTGAAGTGTTTTAAAAAATTATTACTAATTACTGCGCCAAAGAGGTCATAATATCTGGATCATTTTTCGATTTTACAGAAAATAATACCTTGAGGTCAAATTGTAGTCATTAAAAATATTCATTTATATACAACGAATTGAGACTTTTCTTACAAATGCAATTTATAAGCCTAAATTTATTGTCAACAATAATAAAAAAAATAAACACAGAAAAAGAAACAAGAAAAAAGAAAACGAAAAAAAATAGGAACAAAAAAGAGCAAGGCAAAAAAAAATAATAATGCAGCTAATGAAGATATATTGTAGATGAAAATGCTACATGATATTTTAAAATATGTATGTATCATGAAAATACTTGTTAATTTGAAACAGTATAATATTATTTTCTTCATATAGTTACAACAGAGATGTTTCAATGTTTAAAACAAAGATCTTCCTGCAATGACTAAATGGGTTTTAAATTATAGTTTATTTCAGTTCCGGTGTGAGGAACATTCTCACAAATAAAAATTCATATGGCGATCATTGCTATAAAATTTAATATTTTAATAAAAAGCATGCATTAAATTATCTGATTAGAAAATTATATCATTTTGCAAAATATACAGAGTAAACATATTGAAGAATTGGCGACTAGGAAATAGCGACTAATAAAGTTTACATTTAAATCAGTAAAATGATACTTTCCTTAACCTGACGTTTGCTGGTACCTACATTTACCTACCTTATTAATTTCAAGCCATTTCCGCAGGTCATTATTCTTTTAATCTAAACTTAATTTAAAACTTATAATGCATCTTGCGTTATTGAGAAATGTGAAAACTATAACTAAAAAGCACCGAACTTTAAAATAATAATATAATAAAATTTTATTTTGTATTTTTTCTACTTGTAAATAGATTTAAAAATTTAAAAAGATGGTCATTTGCAAAAGCAATTCTAAATCCTAAAAATGTATATTTCGTAATTTTCGTGTTGGTTTCTAGATATTTTTATCAAATAATATACAAGTACCTATAGTATGAGTTCATTTGATGAGAATTTAGAAAAAAAAAATTGATTTCAGTTTAATTAATTCCTTTGAAATAAAAGTTGATAACAAAAAAATTAACATTTTTTTAGAGCTACCTGACTAATCTTGTCTAAAACATTTTTGTTGTAAGTCAAATACCTACAGACGTTACAGTTAAATTTTACTTAAATTTGTAAAATGTCTGTACAACAGTTGTCACACTGTATACAATACCTATTTTACTATGAACACACAAATTTTATAATACTAAAATGTAATGTATGAACATTAATTCTTGCCTAAATTAAGTTTTGTAAACGGGTATTCTATGTAATGAAAATATTTTTAGTAAATATTCCAAAAGTGTCACCTGAAATTGCTGGATTGTATTTTGTGGCTACAATTTATGTCGAGGTACATTTCTTCCATGGTTATAATGAATAATAAATTAGGTATACTTACCTTAAATACTTAATGTAATGAACTGTGAGAATCACAAGGGGTTTGTTATTTCTACAAAGAAGGTAAGCAAAAGAAGAGGCTTTTGGTACGTTGCTATTTGAGGGACGTAATTTGATTATTCGAAAGTTCTGCGAAGCGCTTTTTAGTTTTTTTTATGCAGTAAAAATTAAACCAATAAATTTTGTTCAACATTATAATTATTATAGTAAAATGCCGAGGAATTTATAGTAATAAACATTTCCTGAATAATGTTGGTGCATTGAATTAAAAATATGAAATATGGTTATTCTCAATTTTATCCTTGATGAAATATCAAATATCAACTGTTTCTACTAAAATTTCTATTGTTTTTCTTACGTTTGCAATAATATGTTCGCCTAGATACTTATTACAGGTCTTATTTTTGAATGTATGGCTTTAATATTGGTGTTAACCTGAAATACGTGTAAAAAATTATGAATATGTATATACATCCCTACATACTTTCATATTTAGAGACCTAAAATTAAAAACAATAAATTATATGCCATCTCTTTTCTCTTTACAGCATTTACGCCTTTTATTTCTTGCTGGCTTTATGAAAAGTAGAAATATATTTATGACTTCAATTTTCTGCGTATTTAAGTATTTTTCGCTCTCTATGCTTGTACGGTAGATTTGACATAGTTATGCTACATTAAATTTAAATTTTTATTTCACAAAACAGTACATGAAATTATTCATCCGCAAGGAATATATGACAGACCTAATATATACAGGTTTTCTATTTTTTTATGATAATTATTTTACAATCAGGACTAATTTGATAGTGAAGTGATTTTTGCAAAGAATTATGGAAAATAAAATAAAATGCTGCAGTTGTAATTTGAAATAGAAAAGAACAAAATAGAATTGACTGTAATTATTTTTTGTAGCATTTTTTCCCGTTTTATTTAATGGATTATTTCTGTCATATTGAAATTTATTTTAATAAATAATTTGTTTTAAACAGTTAGTGAAGGAGTTAATTTTATGAATTTAGTTTCACCTAACGAGAATTCAGAAACTACTAGTAAATATTTATTGGTCGAAAATATAACTTATTTGTTATTAATATTTATGTTGAACGTGAAGATATGCAAGGTACTATTATTAAATGTTGACGTTCCGGTCAATTTAGGAATCATAATATTTATGTTATCAATAATATTTGGCTCGTGTATTATCTATTAAGAAGTTTATTTGCTGTGTTTATTATGAATTGGATTTTCGATATAACCTCCGGCCACAGTAGGAGATTTCGATCCCCCGTGACACTTCAGACTTGTGAAATTTATTCCTCGATCTATTAGTAATGTGTTTGAAGTCCTGTGGTAGAATGACCGGTAAATTCTGTTGATTAGGATAATTTTAGAATGTAGCTACTTTGCAAAAAATATTTCATAAATAATGGAGTCGTACATTTATTGTTTTTAAATAATATGGATAATCTGCGATGTACGATGTATTTGGACGTAGAATTAAATATTTTCTATATAATTCTAAATTAAATTTGTAGACGATTTATTTTATGTGTATTTGTTTTTGTTGTTAGGAAACAAGTTATTAATATATTCCAAAGCGACTAAATTTAGGTTTATGGTACAGTTTTGCTTTACTGCTAATCCATAGAAATTCCATTAAAAAATAAGTCACTATAAACAAAAGTCATCATGACAGACACCCTGTTTTTATAAACGTGAAATTCTGTTGGATATTTAAATATTTCAGGTAAAATATAAAGAACAACTACACGTGCCTTGCCGTATCCGTATATTCCTATACATTTTCGGAGATTCAGTGTCCTTACACCCAGAATGAGTATCTAAATGAGATCCATGTCGGCTTATGTTCATGCCTTTGTTATATCCTGCTAACCCTTCTGGGGTTTTGGAACGGAACGTCAAGTCGGGAAATGTTGCAGGGATTTTTTCGCTTCCTTTCTACCTATTCACGAATTTCTTTCTCTTACAAGTTTTATGAATATACCCCTATAGCGACAAAAAAATATAATTTCCGTTGTTAGAGGTTTATTTCATATAATTTATTAGAAACTTTATTTGAAAGGTACTTTAAATTAACGAAAAACATATTTTAAAAATATTTACAAGAAACGTTACCTGGTACTTGTATTACCACATTTGTTAGAAAGTAAAAACATACACATTCGTTATAGTCTAATATATGTAGTTATGTAGGGTGTAAAGAGACGTATCGACACATTTCAAGGATGATACCTCTCATCAAAACCAATGAAAACACTTTTCTTAAATATGTTTCTAATAGTCCAATTAAATAAGCCTTTAAATCGAAATTTTGGTCAACTTGGCTGAATTTTTGATATGAGTTAGTATAAGGTATATTATAACAATAAGTGAGAGTAATTTTTTGTTCAACCCCCGGCCAAGGGTGAAAAAAGATAAAACAAAGATAAGATAACTCAAAAAGGGTAAGGGCTAGAAGAAACAAGTTTTTCATAAAAGTTGTAAAGCATACAATTCTACATAAAAATGACCTCTTGACTTTTTCTTGTATTATTAAAATTAACAGAGTTAGGGAGGCTAGAAGTTAAGGGAAGATTTCAGAAATTTAAAAAAATCATAACAGAAAAATGAATGAATTTTGTAATTTTTGAAATATTATTTTTGGGGGTGAACACGGGGGGTTGTTTGCATCCGTTTAAATCCGTTTTAGGCTAAAAGAAGAAATTATTCGTATGGTTAGAGAAAAAGCATTTTTTATTTTACAATGTTAATTCTAATCGTACAGGCATTCTTCTCATTAAGGGGTTGTTCACCCCCTAAACAGAAATTATCACAGAAACCCCGAAACAGGTCAATTTAATTTTGTCAATTTATTTACATAAATCATATTTTTAACTCTCTTAGTAAATATGAATTTTTTATAAAAAAAATATAGTTTTTCTGAAATAAAAAATAAGGATAGCAACCCCCAAACACGGAATCACTTCCGAAATATTTGTTTTTTATAATAAGTAATTTCCATTTTGTTTCATTTCAAAATATTGATTAGAACCCCAGATATTTAGAAAAAACTATTTTGGGGTCGAACTTTGAAGGTGTATTTCACCCCGTAAAAATGTTTTTCCGCCGATAAAAAAATACGTGTCTCTTAATCTTTTATGTTCTACAACATATATAAAAATCTTGAAAATCTGGGTGTTTGGGTTGGGGTAGTTTCCTTGTAAGAAAATTTCTTGTTTTCTTAATGTTTTGGACAAAAAATTATATGATATATATTTATGTTATTGTTATCACTATGTTATTATTAATACAATTCAAACTACAAGTCTACAAGTATTAATAAATAAATTTCCACGTTTTACATACATAGTCAAGAATGCGCAAAAATATCGAGCTTTTACAAAATTTAGTCAACAAAAATATTAGTCCTCATTAATATTTACCTTTTTGAAATTAACAATGGATATTGAGCTTAGAACTTAGAATAATTCAAAGAAACACACGTTTACTAACGCACGCGCATTGACAATAGCGAACGAAATAATCTATCTTTGTCATAGGCATATTATGTCCACGACTTCGGTACCATGGTGCGACAAAGCGAACGTGATTTTTTTGTCTTTGTCTTTGCAGTGTCGTAGGAGCTAAATAAAATTCAGAAGATAAAAAGGTAAATAAATTTGTAGCTGTCTAAGAAACCAACGTAAAAAAAAA
>NW_019426074.1:554278-555396 GCF_000390285.2 Anoplophora glabripennis
AAAAAAAAATTACAAAATTCATTCATTTTTCTGTTTGTTATGATTTTTTTAAATTTCTGAAATCTTCCCTTAACTTCTAGCCTCCCTAATTCTGTTAATTTTAATAGTACAAGAAAAAGTCAAGAGGCCATTTTTATGTAGAATTGTATGCTTTACAACTTTTATTTATGGGTTTCTAGCCCATACCCTTTTTGAGTTATCTTGAAAAACCCCTTTGTTTTATCTTTTTTCACCCTTGGCCGGGGGTTGAACAAAAAATTTCTCTCACTTATTGTTATAATATACCTTATACTAACTCATTTGAAAAATTCAGCCAAGTTGACCAAAATTTCGATTTAAAGGCTTATTTAATTGGACTATAAGGGTTCTATGATCCTTCAAATATTGAAATAAAATATATTTTTTGATCAATTACTTAGAAACCATGGAAGATATAGACTTCAAGTATAGCAGCTACCTTCCCGTGAAATTTTAAGGGAAAGTAACCAGTGACGTCCTTAAATAAAGAAAAAGTTATTTGACTTCAAAAGCAATTAATTTTTACAGATTTAGATGTCTCTCGAACTTTTTTCGTAAAATGGAATGTTTATGGTTAAAAATTCGGAATCCAGACAATGAAGGGCATTATTAGAGTAGTAGTAGAGGTAAAAGTTATAACATTGCAGTTTGCAGCATTTAAATGAAGATTATTCGCAACATACCAGGAATTCATGTCATATAAAAGATTTCCGTAATTTAAAGCAATCGGAAATAGTAGACATTAATTACACATTAAATTTTAACAGCATCGGTATAGAGCAAATAGGACACTTAAATCTTCTACAGGGTGGGCCACCAGTAACGCCTCGGTCGCTAGTGACCAAACGGCAAATGTTACAGAAACCTGTTTAGGTGGGTATGTGTAGGTTGATTACGGCTACATTTTAAAAATATTTTGAGATATACAGGGTGTCCAGGAAAAGCGTACCATATCAAAGTTATGTTTTTTTAAATGGAACACCCTGTATTTTACTGCATTTTTGAAAGCACCGTAAAAAAATAGGTGAACTTTATTAAAGGTTCTGCATACCTAGGACTTACAGTTTGTGAGATATTTCAATTTAAGTGAAAATGCAGGC
>NW_019426074.1:556655-604749 GCF_000390285.2 Anoplophora glabripennis
TGTAAACAGTCCCACACCAGTTTTGAACTTACCTTGTGTGCGGCTAAAGCTTTAATTGCAGCTTGACTATCAGAGAATATATATATGAGTTTACGTCTATAACCTCTACGTACATTCTCTGCCAGACACGCCATTATTGCGAAGATTTCTGCTTGGAATACAGTAGGGAACTCCCCCAGACTGTAGCTTGCACTCCATCTGGGTCTGAGTCCATATATTCCTGCACCCGTCCCTCTGGTCATTTTGGAGCCATCTGTAAACCATACTAGGCTCCACCTTTCCAGGGTAGTAGACATTAATTACACATTAAATTTTAACAGCATCGGTATGGAGCAAATAGGACACTTACATCTTCTATAAGGTCATTGATAAAAATTACAAATAACAATGGTCCCAAAATAGAACCTTGAGCCACTCCAGGAGTTACATTTATCTATGAAACGAATCCACTATGTTCAACAGATTGTGTTCTGTTAGACAAATATGATATGAAAAATGTATTAAAGAAGGGGACAAATCACCAGTAGTCAATTTATTGGGTAAAAAACGATCATCTGATTTATCAAATACTACTATTTTTATTATTTCCTGAGACAGTGGCCGTAAATAAAATTATCCCACATTAAAGTATATTAAAATTAGTTACGTACGTTTAAGGATCTTTTTCCCATCATCAGATTTTATGAAAAATCTTATTGCCACATAAAAATATTTAGATTTAGATTTTCTTTTGCTTTTTTTTATTCAATTTTTAAATTGTTCTTAGTAGTTTTCTATTATAAATTCCGTGTCCCAGGAAATAGTTTACATCCTGGTCAACATACACACATGTTACAAATTTTTTAGAAAAACCCGTGGAAATTACGTCAACATGAGTATTACTATTTAATTTACTGTTATAAATTCTTACTATTATAAATTTAAATTGCTAGGTATATTTAAAAAATACCTTTTTGAATTGATATATCTCCAGACAATTAATATTAGTTTTTATATTGGTCTCCCAATGTTTTACGTGCACGATGACTATCTTTTTTATAATGTATCTCATCTCTGATATAAAAAGACGAATCACAATTTAATACAGATTTATAAAAGATTACTAGCAAAAATATTTTTGCCATTATTTTATCATTTCCATTGTATGTTTTTGTTCATACATTATTCGATCCACAAATTCAATGCTGTCGCAAGTAATCCCATATCTATCTGGTTTGTTCATTTAATTTTAATTTACTTTACCACACCTTTACTGTGGGTATGTTCTCATACCTGCGCTATTAGATTACATATACCTTCGTTCACTGAATACTGCAGAAGAAGTCAGCTAACAAAGAAATTTAAGGGATGTGCCATGTAGCCAAGAGGGAGTGATAGGACCTCCTATTCCGCAGTATTACCTACCTGGAAAGGATATCAATAAGTCCCTAAAGGTTTCAGGCACAGGAATAGGATTCACCTGAATGATATCCTCGGGATGCTCCCTTGAATATACGTGCACGTCGCGACTTTACTTCGATGTGTGAAGTTTTATAGGAGGAATAAGGATAATGTAATTGAGATTTAAATTATTGTTTTCTTGAATAATTTTTGTCCTGGTAGGTTTATATGTACTATGCGCATGATTTTTAACTACTTTATATTCTATTTTATCAATATTAATACGAGATATATCGCTCGTTCCTTTTGTATAAATACGTTAATTTTTTTTTATTTATTTTCCCAGAAGGCATAAATACCTAATTACAGGGAAATAATTACTACACTGAATTGTACAATATGTGACTACCTAAAGCAAGCGCACTAAGAAAGGGTAATAACCAAAATACATAGCAGCACTATCTCAGAGGGGCAAACAACATCCACTCAACGATTTTGCAAAATTATCACATGTAAAAGTGATGTTTATGGTAAATTGTTTATAGAAAAAACAAAACCAAGAGCTTTATAGGCATCAGATATAAATTTGTCAAAGTGGAGTTTATATGATATAGTACTATCTAGCATAACTCCCAGATCTTTAACTTAACTAAATGTGTGTCATCCATTGTATATGTGTAACCTTTGTAAAGGAAATATTGCAGCACTTTTTAATATTGAAATGAAGCTTATTTTCTTTACTTCAACGCAATACAGAATCAATGTCCAGCTGGAGCAGAGCACAGTCATTTACAGCTTTAATTTGTCTATAAAATTTAAAATCGTCAGCGAACAACAAGCATTTAGAATGATGAATACATTGGGGTAAATCATTAATAAAGTACAAGAACAAGAGTGGGCCCAAGCTGGAACCCTGTGGAACCCCTGAATTTCCTACATAAACTTTTGAAAACATTCCGTGTTATTTGACTTTAAATGTGCGGTTTTGTAAATAAGAAACAATTAATTTAATTATGCTGTCATTCACTCCACACATATCCAATTTTTTTAAAAGCACAGCATGATCTACCCTGTCAAAGACCTTTTGAAAATTAATAAAAATCGCATCCACCTGACTTCCGTTCTGACATCCATGTTGACAGTCTTTGACTAGTGTGCTAAAATGACTCCATAAGTTACGGTATAACATCTATTCGAAATCGTATCTGTAATTGATGCACCTATCTACCTATCATGACTGACAACAAGGGTAGGGCTGCGCCAATAGTCTCTAACATATCTATGCAGAATTTGACTTGGTGCCCGTATAACCCCCCTATTTTGGTACGCCTATGAAAATTTAGTTCCCAAGAAACTGTTTTGTTAAAGTTAAAAAGAAAAAAGATGAATAGAAAAACAATTTATTTAAAAAACATCACGTACATCCATAATAAAATAAATACAATGTAGACAATACGAAAACTTTTGAGTAAAAAAGAACTATCTCACAAGAAAAAACAAATCTTTTCGAAATTTAAATATAAGACTGACTTCGTTTCTAATATACAGTGTGTTTCTGAAATAAGTACGTCCCTTGAAAAGGGTGTTAGAGGGCTCGAAAATGAGTAACTTTTATTAAGCAGCTGATGGTCTAAAACATTACGTTTTTAAATTGAAAAAAAAATTCACATGAAGGCTTAAACAAATTTAAAGCCGTCTCTAGTGCGGCAGCTAGGTGTACCTTTGATATCGAAGCTGCCGCGCGCCGCAGTGCGAAAGCGCTGATGGCCGTTTTGACGGTTTAAATTTTGTGTTCGAAAATGCTGAAATTTATTCAAATCTCGCTTTAACGCTAACACAAAAATTAGACGAATTAACGAATTACTTACCAACAGACGATAAGCTCTACAAAAATTGTTCAAAGTTGTTTTCATGTGTCAATAAAGATGCTAAACGGCAGTCAAAGTGAGTCCGCATACGTGCAAATACTCCTTACATTTGTTGAATTTCATTAACTGCAGCAAAAATACCCTGTTGAAGATCTGCTTTTTGTTTCATACACCCTCAAACAAAAAAGTTCAGAGGGTTCATATCCGGACTTCGTGCTGGCCAACTTAAAGGGTCATTTCGTCTTATCCACCTTTCCAGAAAGTTGGTATGTAAAAATTCTCAAACTACGTTAGAAACGTGGGGAGGGGCACTATAATGCATGTTATATACGAAAATTATCTAAGAGTATTAGATATCAAGTAATATGACACCACAGATAACACCTTCCTCGAAATAAAGCATTCTCATGTCAAGCGCAAGAACAGCAGTAGATTCTAAGGACGTTTGTACTTGCGTTAGCATAACGAAACTTATATAAATATTACCAAAAAAACTTAGGTAGTTCAGATCACAGTAAAATTCAGTTGTTTTAAGTCTTTAACGCTGTAACTCATAATTTAATGTGAAAAATATATTTTTTTTAAAAGTGAAAAGTAATCTGAGTGATCTAAAATGCATGAAGAACATTTGGGCGCGGATTTGTAAAGGGACGTCTTCCAATAAATCCGGTAGGTAAGGCCTGTATTAAAAACTCTTAATAAGCAGCACCATTTAAGCGTGCATGTAACACTATCGGACCGAGTAATCTGCCACTAAAAACACCGCGCCACACATTCACTGAAAACCGTTGCTCTGTACAACATCACACCAATAGCGAATATTTTGAAAATTTAGTATGCCGTCTCCAGTAAAACAACATTCATCCGTAAGAAGCACCTTGCTTAATATCCAGACCATGTTCTATATGATATCGAAACCACTGGCAAAATTCCACACGAGGCTGAAAATCATTGTTATTTAATGCCCGAACCTTTTGTACATGTAATGATTGTTTCCGTGGCACATGCCATACGGTACTGTTAGATAGACCTACTTCTCGGTCAATGTCGCGGGTACTGCGCCTCAGATCTTCATCAACGAGGTTTATGATGTTTTCTTCGATGTCGAAAACATGTTGCAGTCTTTGTCATCCACGACCTTCATATGCCGGGTGGATCCCATAACCGTAGACCTGTGGTGTTAAGAAGTGCTTTAAATATTTCAAAATGAATAACAATTTATGTTTAACACATTTGGCGCAATCTCAGGATAATACAGAATGGCAACACAGTTTAAAATTACAAAACAAATCCTAGAATTATTCTGTAATACTTGGTTTTTATATGAACAAAATTTCATATAGACACTATTGTTACAATTTCGCAAAAAATTATTGATATTGGTTCTAATATGAACTAGCTTTTAGAAAACGTTATTTTAGGACAATTTGACAAATTTCTTATCTATCTCTTGAAGTTTATAGAGTGTGAAATGTGGTAAGTAAGAGTGTTAAGAAATTCTTTATGCCCAAATCGGCTTACAGCGCTATTCGACGGTTATCAAACACCGACGTCTTTCAGAATCCCTTTGACCCTGACGCTTGTGTACACTGCGTAAATTGCATACGTGGGCCTGGGTGAAAGAAATGGGAACTTAGCAGCATATCAGTAGTCCACCTTCTCCTTCATAGGAAACCTATTTATTTACATCACAGATTATTCATGTAAAACTGTATTTATTACTATTCTCTAAGACTAAGGTATCTACATCATTTAAAATCAAAGAGGCAGTCAAGTCAGTTTATTATGCTTGCATGGTGCACTGTTTGTGATGAGAAATAGTTATACTTATTTGGCTTTCATCTGTAGAGTAAAATTTGCATTTATTTTCAGAATTTTCAGAGGCTAATACCTAACGTCAAAATTACTCCTTATGTTTATGTAAAATAAACGCATTTCGTGCATATTTTATGCTGATAAGGTCTAGTAGTTTCTAAACAGATTACATAAAGTAAGACGGTACCTACTACATCTTGCTCTAATTCGTAGTGTCGCATACATGGTGTCTGAATTCCAATATTCCGTATTCATAGAGCTTCATAAATTCTGGAGACAAAATAAGAAAATTTAACTAAAGTTACTTACATTTAAAGTTGCTTCGGTTAACCGCTAGAAAACGTGAATATTATTTTAGTGTTTTCAAAATAATCAAGCGTGCAATATCCTTGGCAGGAAAAATAATCTTGGATGGGGGCGGGGTCAAAAAAATAACTTTAAAACACTTTATCCTATTTAAATAAAATTTGGTATGTTGGTATTTAGTATTGGTTAATATAGTAATCCTATTAATTGTGTTTACACAAATGATATAAATATCCCTACTACTTTGCAAATATTCTAATTTTTGGTAGGTGACCTGACATCTCCAGTTCTTGTTTTATTATAATCGTTCTCAAACTATTTTTTTTAAACTTCTTACCCATTTTTAGATCAGGATTTTGCTTGCAACTCTCATCACTATACTATACTAGATGAATCAAGTTATATTTTATTTTCAAAACCAGTGACTAACATAATACACCGATACATTATGATAAAAGACCGTTCACTAAGTATTATCTCACGTCTACATACAGGCATGTTGCAGACATTCGTGTTTTCAACACGTTACAGCAGTAGCTGTGGATAGTTAATTTTCATCCGTCTAAAGTTAAATATGCAATTGTGCAATTTGAAGCAATACATTTTAGTCGATCAACTTTTGATAATCAGTAAAAGTTGATCATCGATTAATCAACTTTTTGTTCGCACATTTCAACAGTTTGAATTTTAAAATGGTGCTTACTGCGATTATTCAGGTAGGGATAGAGGTAATAGTTGTTTTTGTAAAAGAGGAACCGAAAATAAATAATACGATTTGAATAAAATAATAAACTCAAAAATGTGTCCCAAGTTGTCTAGAGTCGTACCCTTCAAGTACTTTAAACACGAATATGATGATCACGATGCTCCTTAACCCTCGCAACCCCCTCCAACGGACCAGAACTGTCCCCAATCTGATTTCATGGAATCCAATAAGGTAACTTCCATTTTAGAGGGTGCTGATCAAGACTTTCAGGGTGATAATATAATGCAATCCTTGAAAAGTCGTGTAACTGCTAAAAAAGGGAAAAATCCATAAAATCAGATTGGGAGTAGTTTTGGTCCGTGTTAGGGGGTTGTGCGGAGTAGGTAGGGTCGTAATCTTCATATTCGTGATTAGCACCCTTGAAAACGGGGGAGGAATATATAGTTTATCGTTGGACCCCGAAATCCAAATTTGGAATCAGTACTTTCGAAGACGGGAGGGAGGATTGGTTTCGTAGCTGCAACAAATACTCCTCAAAACAACTGATTATTTGCATTTTTTCATTACACTTGCATGATAAAACTTGAATTGGTCAAACTTTTCATTAACTAAAAAGTTGATCAAATAAGTTGAAACAAAAATTTTCGCTTCACATTTATTGATCAACGGAAAGTTAAAGGAAGTAACAGTATCCTGAGCCATATAATTGTGTTTCGATTACATTATTATTTTCCTGTGTTATATGTAACAGCAACCGCTTACAAATTGCAGAACTCCGCTAAACATTGTTTCGTTTTTATCAATAAATAAATTCAATTTTTAATGAAAATTAAATTACATTTATATCGAAAATGTGTAGACGATTAAAAATAGTTAATTACGTAATTACTGGAGTTTTATACATTTTTAATTGAAGGGGCATTTTAAAATTATTTGGGATAACTAATATTTTCCGGTAAATTCTATATACATGAAGCAACTTTACAATTGAATCGAATTCAATAATAATCTACGGCGGTTCCATGCTCACGAAAAATTGAGACATCCGCTATATATTTTGTTTCATTTCATTTTCAATTTCAAAACGGCCCATACCAAATTCTATGGATATCTAAATATTTATGTTTAAATTAAATAAAGAAATTTTAAAATGTTCTTGGAACATATCAATTAGTTTATTATTCTGCTTTCTGTTTATTAAATTTTTCGAATTAATGTCGAAAAAAGGTCAATTTGTATTTAAGCACAAATAATTTACATTGTCTCTTACATAGTTCTAGTTTTAATAATAAATAATCGCGGTTGGCTAAGTCAGGGTATGTATAATATCGGATAAAAGTTAATTATTAAAAAATTAGCACCTAATAATGGTTGCTAAATAAGTGCCTTCTTAATTAATTGTTATTTTTTTATTAATTAAAGTTAATGCTTTGCAGACCTATAAACCCGGAAAAGTTGTTTCTAGCTTTACAATAAGTTCTCTCGAATTTATTATTTTCAATTAGTCAGTTTCAGGTTAGTTTCAAACATTTTTTCTTATATGAACAAAGGTCCGATTCGTTTTTGTTTAGAAGTTGCAAGCATTTAAAAAAATATAATTTCATATTTCAATGAAAGTAGCCTGATAAATAAAAATGATGGTTGCTATAAAAATAATTATTATTTGTGTTTAAACATTAGTTAACCTCTATTTACCAAATTAACAAATCTTAGGACTATAAAAATTGTTCAAAATATCCACCCTCGCCTCGGCTTGAATGCAAGCCTTAGATCGGCAAACTAAAGATTCCGTTACTCGACGGATGAGATTTGGAGATCATTTCTCATCTGGTTAGCTGCATCCTGAATTCTTTCAAGTAACTGCTGACGGGTAGTGATTTCAACATGGTAGAAAAGCTGCTTTATGTGTCTCCATAAATAAAAGTCCAAAGAATTTAGATCTGGGGAATGTAGTGGCCATGCTATTGGACCTTGTTGACAAATGATATAGTTATTGTTATAGCAACCATCACTTTTGTTTATCGGGTACTTTGACTGAAATATGAAATTATATTTTTTAAAATGCTTGTTAAATAACTTTTATATATAAACGTTCATATAAGAAAAAATGTTTGAAATTAACCCAGCTACCATCTGTCAAAGTTTGTCATAGAGCTTGTAGAACACCCTATATATTTTCTTGATTTCATTCTTTCTCTAATATCAAGTATATTACCAGTATTATAAAGTAGATGAATATGTACTTCTCTAAGTGTTGAACCAAATTTGGGAAAACATTAAATTTAAATACGAGTATACGTAGTTCACCTTTAGATTACAACTGTAGATAGTTTTTCTTATTGAATCCGAATAGGTTATACGAAATATTGTTTGCTTTTCAGTTTGGATAAATACCGAGTTATTTTCAGCAATCGTTGAGGTTTAAAATGTTTTAGTGCTATTTTATGATGCAACTAATTGCTTGTAGTAAACTATACTTCTTTTCCAAAATAATATACTAGTAGCTTTAAGACCATAAGCTTGTTATTGTGTTTTATTTTATTTTCGGTAAAGTAAACAAATTAACCGCAATAAGTTCCGGCAATAAAGCTGTGCCGACAGTTTGCAGCAAATTATTTTGGAACTCCGCCAAACATTCGTTGCGCTGGATAAAAACTAAATACTTTCGAGAAACATGTCCAATTGCTGTTTATAACGATTTAACTGAAGTATTTTAACGTTTGCCATTGATTCAGGTTAATAGTTAAGCCTAAAAACATGGGTTATGTTAAAATTTTGTCTGGGCTAGCTTTCAGACAATTTGTTATTAGTTGCAAAGTATTATTTTTTCTTTAATTTAAAATTTAATAAATAATAACATAAACTTATGGTCAATAAAGTATGTAGTGTATAGAGATCAGAAATGCTAGACCGGCTGCAATGTGGTACAGAGTTGGCTGTACGCCGCGTTCTCTTTCTCAAACAAAAAGTGACAATCGTTGCCTTCTTATGACTGCACTATTTACATTATAATAATACAAATTATTATGTTTTCTTTATTTAATTAAGAAGTTTTTGTTTTTATTAATTTTTTTATTTTTATTTATTTTATTTATTATTTAGAATATTTTAATTATATTTTGTTATGTTTATTTGAATATATTTTTCCCAGGGCGCCAACAAGAACTTGTACTATTGTTTAACTTTAGAGCTAACTCCTCATCAAGGTGTGGTTTCCTCAGCTTTTGTTAATTTATTTTAAATATATAAGATTTTTGAGAAAATGAAAAATTCAACTTAGCATTTTATAAATAGATTATATTACAAATTCAAAATATTTGGACAATTTAACAAGTTTTTATATTTCTTATACTTCTACGTTATATCTACTAGTTATGATATTTTGTTCTAAAGAGTGAAAATTTTGAATTATAGTCGACTTTGATATTTATGGAAAAATTAATTTTTACTTATAAGTTTGACTTATATTACGAATTCGTTTGGTGTGATATTTTTAATTGACCAATTTAAAGTAGAAAACTCACGTTACACCTTTGAGTAATATTGGTTTCAGATATGCCTACCCGGTAACGTAATTGTTTCTATCGCTGATGCTGGCTTTCGGTGCACTTTGTCGTCAGGATGGTCCAATACGTCTAATCTTCCACTGATAGAAAGCGTTTGAACTTGATCTGCTGTTGTATTTGTCCACTGCACTTCACTAATTTATTTTTGACAAATTTATATTTTACACTTTCGGTTAATTAACATTCGTTCCCATTATCTAAACTTTCAGTAGGTATTTAATTCGTTGTGAAAATTTGAACTGATGGCAAATTGTATCTCTTGACAGTTGATTTTCATTTGTTTATTTTAGTCACAAATCAACGATGTTTACTGTTTGGCAAATTATGAAAGACTGGCTACTACAAGCCCTCTTTAGTTTTTATTAACTGATGACAAAAGAGTTTGTTACTATGAAAACGGCATATTAAACTTTAGTGAAATTTTTAATTGAAAATTATGACTTTATGCATGTTTTTTGCAGCATGACTATTACATATTCTTATTCTACACAATTTTATCTAAATTTTGATGTCTGTATCTTTTGTCTACGTTCATTTTCCAACATTCTACAAATTTCACCTAGTTTTGTAAATTTTAACCAAACTGTGCTATCTAGCTTGATTATATGTCTGTATTGCTGTTCCACGATATTGATATTTACTTATTTTCACTTTTCTGAATAGTCTTTATCTGTTGGAATTAACAATTAACTAGTCCATCGTTTTTGACAACTTTTAATGTTTATATCCTATTTGGAACGTAAATTGGGATTTGAATACAATTTTTTATGACTAGAAGATCTTTTTAACACTACACGAATCATTTTACATCTTATATATGCCTTTTACACAATAAATTTTACATAAAATCAACTTATGAGTTTGACATTCCGAAAATCGCTACATGAAGTTATACAAAGAACATTAATTTCAATTCCACTTATAAATGTAGAGTAAAGGTATGATAAACTTTAGTTTTAGTTTTAATTTATTGCATGAATTTTATTTATAAGTGCAACTCCTTTCCAAATATGACATATAACTTTAGAAAATTGTACTTTATTGCACCTTCTAACTTTTCTACCATATATAGTCGCCTTTTACAGCCTATTTAGTTCAAAATTTACAACTTTACTTTATTTTGACAGATTGATTAATTCATTTAACGATTTTGTCTTTTTATACAATAAACTTATTCTATGTCTAAATTGTATCCTTCATTTTCTCATATTTAGTATTCCACATCCCTGTTGTCAGTTTTTTTACTTTTCTTTCATGTGAATATGTCAAAATTTCAAAATTACGTTATATTTTCAATTTATTTAAAGTTTCAACTCAAAATATCAAACAGTATGTAAGTATTTACAGAGTAGTATGAACAAAAAGGGGCAGTGTTTATTTTTCTGTACTAAACTGTTAACATAAAATATATAGGTATAGTACGTAATAATAAGTACCAGCAAAAGTTAAAACAAAATTTTTTACTCATAAGCGATTGTAGAAAATAATTAACAGTTGTTTCCAATGTCTAGAGTTAGGTACTTTATTTTATTTTTATTTTTTCAAACAATTTAGTCACATTTGTAAATGTTAAGGGACATATTTACATAAGTTATTTAAAATAATGTGATTTTGTTATCTTTATTATACGTATAACATTCCATATGTGTGTAATTAATTTTTGAGGAAATAAACCTTGATGACGAAATTTACACTAAATTGCCTGATTATTTAGTTAAGTTATTTTCACATAATGTTACTATTCTCTTCAAATCTAATATTCTAGTAAATAGTTATTCCATCATGCCGTAGGCTAACTCCTTATTCAATTTATTTTGATTGATGATTTTGGTGTTAGGTTGAAACAATATATTCCAGTTTCCATTAAGAGGTAATGGGTAGATACAAAATACAGTTTTTTACATTATCCCTTCTTATTTAACCAAAATTTATAACTATATACATAATAATATGTGCATTACACCTAAGTCCTCTTTTTAAAGTTTTATTAATTTATAGTTTTGAAAGTTAACTACTACATACACCGTAAAAAAATTGAGTAAATTTTGACTCAGGATCAACACAATTTTTTGTAAAACTAAGTCCACACCCAGTTGTGTTCAAATAATAACACTATTCGTTGAATAATATTCATCTCATCTATTGTTTAGCTAAATAAATCTTATATAACATCGAATAACTTTATAATTAGCTTGTTAAAATATGTGTCATATTGGTATACCACGGTAATCACTAATGGTAATTAAAACTTGATTACTATTAAGTAAACATACGAGTATTTGTTGTGTAACACGCGTCGGTATCTCTTTGTACACAACTTTGTGTCTCTCTTACTGAAAAATGTGTAATATTAGCAACGAATGGTGTGATTTTTACATAATGGGTTCTCAACCTCACAAAATTTGTTTTTAAGTAGGTAACTAAAAATTGTTATTTCTTTGTTCAAATTTTAAGTGCATCCAAAATTCAACTCAAAAATAATTTCATTCATAAATACCTTTGAATTGACACTATGTTATTTTTTTGTACTGATGTCTTCGTTGTGGTATTATAAGAAGTAAAATTTATGTCAAACATATAGGATGTTTTAAGTTGTTTGTAACTGAAGAGCTAATGCTTGATTTATTCCATTGATTTGGTTTAGAAATGCTAACTACAGGGCTTTCTTTGTAAAGGCTGCCATATAAATAGTATTTTCCATCAATGCTATATTAATTTTTCATATTCTTACATCTATAGGAAATACTTTTCAGTTATAATTATTTGTTTCTCTTTTTCTTTTTCAGTATTTTCTTTTATCTTTGCTAGTAAATTGAATTGTTGATTTAATTAAATGTTACATTGTTATGTCTTTTCTTATTTTATTGTAAGTACAACTTTTAGTTTATTTTTATTATTCTATTCTGTTCTAGTCTATAATATTTTTTTGTTCGTAATTGTTGTCCTTTAAGTCGTTTTTTTTTTCGTGCAAATAAATTGGACATGGTTTGATTTATTGAAACAGTTACATTTACCTACTTATCCAATTACATTTTTTTTTTAATGAAGATTTTTTTTAACAATAATGATAATGCTTTATTGCCCAATAGAAAACCCATTTACAGGGCAATTTTCAAAAAAATACGAATCAAAGCCATTATAACTGACAAATTGAGCCCTCTTGAATAAATAGGATTTTACGAAGTTAATAAAGCTGTTGGATAAACTAAAATTTGCCAACTTGCAAATTAAAACACTGATCAATTCTGTCAAAGGCCTTCGAGAAATTCGTATATACTACCTACCTACATCTACCTGACCTCTGTTATATAGAACACTGGCAATATATTGTGATAATAAAGCAAGATTGGTTACAGGAGACCTACCATTTACGAACCTATGTTGGTAAGGAGATATTAAATTAGTACAGATATATAGATGCGGTCATTAAGTACTACTTCAAAGACCTTCGAAAACATTGAAATTATTAATATAGGTTTGTAATTTTCAACCTGGAATTTACCCCCACCCTTGAATACTGGGCAAATTCTAGCCATCTTCTAACAAGCCGGAAAAGTTACAGATTTAATTGATAAATTAAAAATATTACATCAGGGAACCATAAAAACAGCAGCGCAATCTTTTACTATACCTACTAGATGGAATTCCATCTGGACAAGACGTCATTTTATTTTTTAACTTTTTCAATGCCTTAAAAACTTCTAATTCAGAAACTGAATTCAGAGATATATTATTAAAACACCATATATTAGTAAAATCATTACAATCTGACTCAGGCTGAAAGACACTATAAAAAAAAAAACGGGCAAAGGCATTTACAATGTCACTTGCTGTATTATATTGACTATTTCTAGACTGTATATATGACAAAAATTGTGCGGACTTGAAGAAATTGAAGACTGAATATTTTTGAAGTAATTAGAATAAGAAATATTTATTTAGCATTTTTTATGTGAAGAAGGTCAGAGTGTATCAACCAATTAATATTTCGCTCCGTGTAGTCGCGCTTCCCAACCGCCAGCACTTCTTGTCTCACCTGTCCTTTGATCCTGGCGGAGCGATCCTGTTCCATGGCGCAGGATCGGCCGTCTCACGGCACGCTGGATTCGCGACACGAGACGGGAGCCAGTGTTACCGACCTTTCGGAACGGGACGCGTTTCAGAGTGGCCATAGCCGCCTCGACTGGAAGCGGAACATTTTTCCCGTACCTTCTCGACACGTGTTTTGTGATGAAAGATCGATATTTATTGATGGAGCCCCTCCATTATATATGTACGTTTGTATAACATTTTTATTTTTATATATTCATAAAATTTATGGTTATGAGTGAGAAAGACTTGAATATTTAAGGCCGTGCGTCGGTTTTACGACGGGCTGCAGAAATTAATTTAGAGTAGAACATTATAGGCCGTATTGCATTAAAAAATTGCTATACTTGAATAATTACTTTTTAATTTATTGATGAAAGTCCTAATCTAAAGTTATAATGAAAATGTAGATTTATAATCGAATATTATAGAACTTGTTCGTAGATTAAAACATGTGGCCATTAAAAAACACAAAGTATACCTTAATCCTTTACATGGAGTGTTTCCTTGTTGTTGTGACGTTGTTAAGTCTGAAAAATAATTAAAATATGTCTTGAAAATAAAGATGAAGCATCATCGATCAGTTTATTTACTGGAGTACCTAGTATGTTTGTGTTAAATTCAAGATCGTAAATACTATATTTTTTCACATATTTAAAAATTGTTTTTTTACTATAAAAAACCTGAAATATTGCCCTTTTGAACATCCAGAGGTCGTATGAAAGTTTACTCTAATGATATAATTTTTACTCACAAAATTTAAGATAATTTTTATGGAAAATTGTACATAATCATGTTACATTTTAAATTATTTTTATACAAACTATGATAAATATGTATTTACCCATTACAAGAAATTTTGAAAGCTTTGTAGAATAAAACAGTTGACTATCAAATCAAATGTAGGTATGTCCTACTATTTTAAAATTGAAGATCATTAGATTAAAACAAAAATATGTCGCTATATAGGGTGCAACTAAAATACTTAACAAAACTTTACTGACTTAAAGGTTTGTAATAAAGATTGAGGAAAAAATAATTCGATTCATTAATGCCAAATATGATTTCTAGAATTATTATTACAATTATTTAAAAAATTTCTTGATCTTATTACGATCCTTTGCCACGAATCGCGAAAACGCTGCATTCGAACTATTTCTAAAAAACTTACAACGCTTTATCAAATGCATCATGGCATAATTTTGTAAAAACAGGAACCTCAAAAACTCTAAAATTAACTTGCAGTGTGTTTCTTATCATACAAATATAAATAATTATTTTTCCATCAATTATTTCAACGTCAATGACTGTCTAAAGGTACATTAATATTTGAAATTGGAAGTATGTAATGTTAATTCTTGAGCTAATTCAATTTCATTGAAAGTTGAAATAGAAGTAATGATGTACATTACGAGGCATATTCAAAGTTCCTTTATTCGGTTGTCAAAAGTAAGTGATAAGGTGATACGACAACAATTTATATTACTCTCGACTTTTGGGGTGGCATAATGCATGAAAGTCGAAGAACATACTTTACGCATTTCGACACAGCGTGGTTTTATTCAGAATTTGACGCATGTAGAAGATTTATTATCATTGTGGTGGTATAGAATAATACAGTCGACTGAGTAAAGTGGCAGGCTTACTATTCACAATACCCAAATTATGCATCAATATTTATTGTTTAATGATGTGGAGTAATAAATAAATAAAAGTAGAAAAAATTGCAGTGCATGAACCTTGGCCTTTTCCAACTGAAATTGTATCATCAAAATTGCCTGATAATTATAGTTGTTTGTAACTACTGATAAGTTTCATTGTATATATTACTACTTTTGAAAATTTATTTTATTCATTATTGTTTTTAATATAATTACTACCTACGCTTTTAATTTTCATGAAAAGCAATTTATTTGGAAATGCTGAGAAGTTAAAATTAACCTGTTTAATAAATTTATTAATTGTAATACAAATTGAAAACTAAGCATATACTCACATTATTGTGAAACTTCTACATTGCCAGATGCATTTTAGAAAGTGCCAATTATATTTCAAATTGTATTCATATTAGAAACTAATTATAATTTAGATTAGTAATATGTATGTATATCAGAAAGTGTCAGTTATATAGAATGTAAGTAAAATGCTTGTCCAAAATTTAATTGCGAATTTCACGTCACAAATCAACCAAAAAAAGTTCTGCGTTTTCGAGAAGCAGGATGTTAAAGTTAAAAAATCAGTAGGTAGGATGATTTTTTAAATACAAACGCTGTCTTCTGAAAACAGTGTACTCCTTCTAAAACATAATAGTACATTTTTTCAATTAAATTTACTATTTTTTTTAAATAGAATTGGAAACTAACTAATTTGAAGTACTAAGATGAAATTGTAATAATCTTTTTTGAAATTATTCAGTCATGGGTTGTTATATTCCTATAAGTATTAAATAACTGTAGTTATTTTTCTATTTATTTATAAGTATTGTTGCAATTATTGTTTTATCAGCATCAGAGTAATATACAATATGTCCGCAGATAGGGTTTACAAGAGGACAAATGGACCAAAAAGTGAAAGATACGAAAAAAGGCATTATTGATAAAAGTTTTTGCTTGTTTAGAAAATACGAATCACCATGACGAACTTCAATTATGTTATACAGGGTGGGTCAAAAACACAAAAATGTTATTTTGCTTAAGTGTAAACATACCTTACTTTGCAAGATACGAAAAAAGGCATTCTCAATGAAGTTTTTCTTCTAACCAAGCAAACACTTTTATGAAGAATACCTTTTTTTCGTATCTTTCAGTTTTTGGTTCATTTGTCCTTTTGTAAACTCAATCCGCGGACGTACTGTATATTCAACTAGTAACAGATCTATTACAGTTTAATTAGTAAAAATTTAAATTTTGGAGAATGTTTTGATATCGACCTAACTACTACCTTGCCATCTCAGTAACAGATTCACTGAAAATAGACTTGTCAACATTTGTTATCAACACAGACAACTACACAAAAAACAAATTGTTGACAATTCATATCACATTTAACATATACTGATTGAAACAATTTTTTAAAGCCAAAGAATATAATTTATGTTAGACATTCCCAATAACAACAAAGTAATGATCAATTAATCAATATTTCAAATGACCTTTAATTATTAACTAGAGATTGTGACCTTAAACGTATTGAAGTAGAATAATGCAAAAGTGAGTTTATTCGTGATGGTATACCATCACTAAACATCAGACCTGAACTTTTAGAAAAGCTTGAAGTTAACTGTCAAATTTATTTCTATACTCTATACATAAGAAAGAATTGCACATGATAGGGAAGTAAATGAAGTGAACATTTATAACAAGGGACTTCTGTACCCGACTTAATAAGAAATAGTGTTAGTTTTGTAAAAATTTCATCGTCAATATAAGTGTCCCTCGTTTAATGCAACTTGAGTGTAAAAGTGCGAAATTTATTGTTTCCATTAGTAAAGATTAAAAGGCTGCCAATATTGCACGTGTTTCTGTTATACTTACGTGTTCATATGGATTAAGAAAAGCGTACATTTTTATAATTACTTCCTGCAAAAATAATAGTAACATAACAGCTGTAGCTTAAGTCTTATAAACACAGGAAATTGTTTTAGTTTCATAAATGAGAAAGAAGTTATATGACCGTAGATTCATTAAGGTAGTGGAAATATTCAGCCCTATGGTATAAAAGCATTGAAATCGATTTCAATATTGAAGTGTTGTCATTAAAAATTTACTTTGAGGAAAACTGGTATATAGTAAGAACACTTGACTACAAAACCTTGAACAAATTTACTGAAATATATTTGAAATTTACTTTTGGCAAAGTCACATTTGCGGTATCGCTAACACTTATTTATCAAATTATTTATTAAAAGGGGTGATCTAGAATTTAGTTATATTTTGCTTTTTTATCGTAATTCAAAAAAGGATAGACAAAAGTTATCAAACAAATTGTTAGCGAGCGGGCTGCGGTTAAGGAAAATGCGGAAAGAAAAAAAAATTTTTAGATTACCTGGTATTCCCAGAGAGCGTCTTCTTCGAAGGGGCCCCTTGGTGACTCTCTGGAGCTCTTCTGGAACAGGTCGTAGGGTAGGAGGTGGACTGTATAGGCGGAAACGCGGATGCGGAAATTTCAGCACAAAATATTATCACTATTAGGTACAACAAGGATACCCGCCGACGACTCTTGATACTGTTTTAAAACGCCAGAGTGAGCGCGTAAGTATCCTCTGGCGAAGAGAATATTAAGAAAAATAAAATAAAAATAATAATAATGAAATACTTATTTAAAATTAACATGTAGGCGTGAACACAAATAACGTTATAAACAATTACAATTAAGATAATTAATTAGATATATTAGATATTTCAACTTGTTTTAGGTATTACTACTTTATTTTTAGAACTGCTTGCAATAGGCCCATTCAGTAAAATTTTTTTATTGCATATTTCAAAAGTTTACCCTTTAGTTAGTTAGTATGCCAAAAATCAATTTTTTGTTTCAACGAGAAATGTGTGAAATAAATTAATGAAAACAGAGCGCGGAAAAACGTTGAGCAACCATTGCTGACGTCATAATACCGGTACGGACGACTAGCAGAACACTCCGCTCGCTCTCATCCCATTCTGTGTTAATACATACGGTGTGTGGTTCGCTTGGCAGTTTCGTTAATCATTGTTTTTATGTCTAAATGGGTCGAAACCGAGGATTGTACAAATATTGTATAGTTCCAGGCTGCAAAAGTACCTCAGGATCGACTCCGAATAAAATATTTATTTCATTACCGAAAAATGAAAAGTTTGTGTGATGTTATCCACGGTTTCCCCAGCCACGGTATGCAACTCAAAACCACCTTCGTTTTTCTTTGGATGCACGTCTAGGGGGTTGTAAAATATTATTATTTGAACATTTAGAGCACAATTCTCAACTTTATGCCGGAAATAAATTCTGCCCCATCTAAATGTTCGTGTTCACAAAAAATTCGAAATACGACGGCGACAGGGACCTATAAGCAGTTAAGAACCACTCTAGTTTTTCTTTGGTTTTCCATCTAGAGGGTTTTAAATATTATTATTTGAACATTTAGAGCAGAATTATAAAATTTATGCTGGAAAAAATTTCTGCCCCATCTAAACGTACCCGTTCACAAAAATTTCGAAATACGTCGGCGAGAGGGACCTATAAGCAACTCAGAACCACCCTCGTTTTTCTTTGGTTGCCCGTCTAAGAGGTTATAAATATTATTATTTAAACATTTAGAGCAGAATTTTCAAATTTATGTCGAAAAAATAAATTCTACCCCATCTAAACGTTCCCGTCCACAAAAATTTCGAAATACGTTGCGAGAGGCACCTATAAGTAATTTATTTAAATAATAATATAGACGGGCAATCAAAGAAAAACGAGGGTGGTTCTGAGTTGCTCGCACATACACGTCGTCGCATACATCCACAAGTACCGAGTCTAGTACGTTGGGTACATTTGTACACAAAATGGAAGGCAAAATTACGTCATTGAGAAAAATCCGAAAATGTATTTAGATATTCCAAGACATTCTATGTTTATAATAAATATGTTGTGTGAAAAATGCATTTCAACAAGACTTGATGTATATCTCTTATACACTCTCTATTTATACACTTAAAAATATAGGTATATAATATAGGTAAAAGTATAGCAAATATCTACACATCTCTCCGTCTGCTCGCGACTTGATCGCCGAGTGGCCGGTATTGTGACGTCATTAGCTGTTCTCTCGCAGTGTTGACCTTTTTAAGGATCTTACAAATTCAGAATTAAATATATCACTTATTATTAATCCTATTGACCTAATTTTTTTAAGATATAATTAGGTGGTTAAATACTATCAGAAAATGAAAGAAAAAGTTTAAAATTAAATATCACTGAATGGGCCTATTCATCGATTATTTGTTATTGTTAAAATAACAATAAATAAAAATAAACCCGCTTTTCAATTTCAATGAAAGTTGGGAATATTGTGGCAATAGGTGAAGATGAACATTTTTTCCATAACCTAAAACATAGTAGAGAGTAGAAGAATTCCTGACGCAGTCTTTCGATTTTTGTCAAATTTTTTAGTCGCTATGGACTTTGAGAAAACGGAGTTTTATGTATTCCAAAAAAGGATGTTAAAATGCATCGTTCAAAAAATTTAGTAAGTATAATTAAACTTGATCTCTTTGCTATATTTTTTGTAGTTATATTAAATATTTTGTATACATTTTGTGTTCATCTTCAGTTCCCCTAAAAACTTGTCTATAATAAATTTCATGTAATACTGACATATCTAAAAACAGTTATTTTAAAAATGATAAAATATTTAAATTATTTTCATCCAAGGAAGATACCTTTGAAGTACGGCTCATTCACATAAAATATAAACACTGATTAAGAAATATAATAATTAAGTTAACAAAGAAATTTCTAGGTTAGGTTTCTTGATTAAATTAGTATTGAGTTTCCTAATGGAAAGGTTTCCGATTCGCCTTCCAATTCTTACTAACTTTTGAAGTTTTCAAGGTTACTTGACTCACTTCAAACTCTCGATAAGTTTCAATGGATTGCTTTTTACAGTTGTAAACCTCCATTTTTATTGAAATGTCTGCCAAATGTTTTTTCATATAATTTCAATCTTGATATGAAGTCATTATTTATTTAGTATTGAGCTGATTGCTTGATAAGACGTCCATTTATGTTCATTACTTATCAAAAATCAGTTTAATAGCAAAAATCGTAGCAAAATAAAAAATGACAAGATACAGACGGTACAAAGATTACAGGGTGATTCACAACTTATCCAAAAAAATTTGGGAATAGATGCTGCATGAGAAATGGAGTCAATATTGTAAAAAAATTTTTTTGTAAAATCCTTATAGTTTCTGAGAAAAACCACTACATAGCTGGACAACTGTAGTCTCTAGCGTCATTCGCAATACGCGTGGAGAGCCATGTAACTCCTAATACTGAAATCCGTCGTTGCGGTAGTTTTTACCTGTTATCTGTGGTATTTACATCAGTTTTTTAGTAGTTAGTGTCAAAAATGGCTTGCGTGTATAGCAACTCAGAGTTGATGGATATCGTTTTAATTTATGGTGAAGCAAGACAACATTTGTATTATGGTGAAGTATTTGTGTTATGGTGAAGCAAGACATCATTTGTGTTAGTTCGTAGAAAGTGAGTAAGACGGACCCAAATGTGTTTACACGTGAGTGGATAAAATTTTGAACAATTGCTGTTGCAGCATCGGGTATGTCAAATGATTTTATTATTTAAAAACACAAATTAATTTTATTAATAATTAATAAAGGCAAAAGCATTTGAATTTGCCGATATAAAATAGGTGCGATAAAATTCTATTTACATATTTCTTTCCTTGCGAAAGTTTTTGTCCGTTTTTATCATACCTCCATACCGGTCGCATTGTGCGAGGTCAGGTTTTACAGTGGACCAGTTTCCAGTGCCGTGCAGAAGTGTATTTTTAAATCATTTTCGGACTGACCTTTTTGATTTTTTCTTTACAAAATTGTATTTGTAAGGGTCCCCTGTACATCCAGAATTTTTTTTTTTGGATAAGTTCTGAATCACCCTGTATACAGATGTCACGTCACAAATATAATATCTTTTACAGACCACTAACGGAAAACAAAGCATTATGTTATCTAGTTACTGGAATACATCATTGGATAAAGTATACCGTATTCCTTGGCTGAAATAAATTAAATGACACTTACGTATCTGGTTTGTGCTGAAATAAAACCTCGTTTTTATGAATGTCAAAGTCATTTATTAAAAGTCACTTCCCTATTTGCGAGATTAATCTCAAACTTCAAAGGCCCTTTAACTTCATTTGTAGGGGATAATATCAATTCCGGAATGATTAAATAACTGTAATTTCGTTTATAAATATTGTAATTGTGTTAAAATTTTGCTAACTAAATCCTTGTTAGGATAAAATATGAGCATATAGAACACACTGTTTTTAATGTTAATAATGCAATTGTATTAACGTTTGCATGTTTTGTACTTGAGAGCTATTATGAATAGAGTACCTGTTCAGTTTGCTGACTGATATCGAAAAAATTTATCGCAAGTTTTGTTAAATGTAGGTAAAGTTATGTAAATATATTACTGTAACAAATTTTTATGCTTTTGTGGATTACAGTTATTAGTACCTAATTATGTAAGTATAGGTACCTACTGTTATAAGGAGAAAATTTCAGGAAATATAATTTCAGCATTATGCTTGTATATAGGTATTAGTGTAAGTGCCTATCTTTGCGAGTGCCTTCTTTATAACGAATCCGACAAACTTTTCCTCTTCGAAATTTTCGGCGTTGCCGCGTTTTCGAACAGATAAAAATATGAGCCTGGTTGCAAATGTAAGCTGAATGGATGTAGAATATGGGAAAATATGACTGAGACGATTCTTTTTCTATATGACCTTCGAATGACTAGGCAAAGTCTACGCAACCCAAAAATTTTATGGATTTTTCTAATTATATCGGTCCTAATTCTCTTAAAATTTATCTATAAGTCACTGTTTACCTTCTACAGTGTGTTTATTTGACATTTATTTGTAAAATAAAAAAACAGAAACCCAGGTTGATAATTAATCTTTAATTTGTGAATAATTTTCTTGCTTAACAGTGTCAAAAAGCTTGAAAATAATACCGACTTTGGAGAGACTTTGCTAGCGTTAGAAAAATGATAGAAAATTTTAGAGGCCAGATTTGGAATTGCCGTGCCAAATTGTGCAAAATCGTGTGCATTGGAATAAATTTTAAGAGAATTAGGACCGATATAATTAGAAAAATCCATAAAATTTTTGGGTTGCATAGACTTTGCCTAGTCATTCGAAGGTCATATAGAAAAAAAATCGTCTCNAGTGCGAGGTATCCACTGGAAAAATGAGAAATATAAAAAAATGCAATTTAATATTAATCAATAAGTACATAATCTCATTTTATCTGTGAACCCTAGCATCTGTTTTTTCATTTTTTATTTACTCTTTATTATAATAAAAAAGTATAAAAATATTAAATTAAATTTGCATTCAATATATGTTACAACAAATTATAACAATTGTTATAAATGAGACTTAAAAAACAATGACGTTTAAATAATTATTTTATCAATACTTTTATTTTTTATGAATAGCTTATTTGATTAAGAAATACGTTAATTTAAGATCAAGTAATCATATTTTATAATATAAAGAGCATTGCGCTTTTACATTTATAAAAAGTAGACCCAAATTAGCTATACTTTTTAACATATTTATCATGTACTAAGCCCCCTCTACGAAAAAGTATGATATATATGATATTTCCATATCATGACTAGAGTAGTGGGAGAATTCGCATTTAATAAAATTTCGATTATTAAATTAAAGTTTGAAACTTTATTTTTATTATATTTTATATATTTTTAAAATTACTTATTTAAAAAAACAGTACGATTAAAGTATTTTAAATGTTTATCTATCAATTTTTTATTAAATTGCGGACGCATATATTTTTGTAATAAATATCTATTTTATTAAAAAAAAAATATTCATAACATAATCTCTTCATTTTGACATTTTTGGGGCGTCGGTCTACTCGTAGGTACTCTGCATGATTTTTGTCGGACAATTTGGTCACAGTTTGTTTCAGAAATTACTTAATGACGCCATTTTGACATTTTGGGGATGGTGGACAAATAGGAACGCGGCATGATTTTTGACGGACAAATACTTTTTTCATTGTTTTGTCATAAAAACTGGCCATTGCGATAAAAAAAGAAAATTGCATGTATAGCATTCTCATAACGACAATTCCCGGACTCGGTCGTTCTAAAGAAGGCACTCGCAAACTTTGTAACTTGCATTTATCACTAAAACGCAATGAGCGATGTACTGGGGACTATATGTATGGGATAAAAACTGATCACCACTAAGTCTAGTAAAACACAATTTGCATTTAAGTGTGCACGTGCGAGCATATTCATTATACTCTCATTTGTAGTAAATTGCATTTTATCTTAGACATTTCTCGCCGTTATTTCCAACGCGAATGCTCTTCTTCTGCTCATAAGCAGACGTCCCTTATAATTGCGGCATTACTGCAAAGCCGAGATGCCTGGGTTTATTAAAGGTCTCAGTATGGGGTGCATTTTCGGACCGAAATTTATGTGGGCGTCGTATACAACGGAAGTAAATCGTGTCGCCGGTATATCGACAAAGGAACTTCGTGATATATTGTATTTTATGGACATATTAAATTGTATAGGTTTCAAAGTATAAGCGCATCTGAGTAATAGAGTAAAATTTGGTGAATTATAGCGTGTGGTAGAAGCTGTAGATACCGGAGTTAGTTCATGGCATGTATGGTAAATTAGGGGATGGACCCTCATTAAATTTGGGCTGACACAAATCCGATTATGTTCTAAAATATTGATTTTTTTCTTGTTAAGCATGCCGCAATATAGATTTTTCCTTAACAAGCACCCTTCCTTTATACTATGTGTCCAGAATGTCCTGCGCCAGTGTGAAATTACCTCATATAAGTAAAGTTACATTAGACATTACAAATAGCTTCACACTTTTTCTGTAATTCACTAAAAACGTAAATTAAAATCGCTACATTTACGACAGCTAAAGTGTAATTTTACTAAAAAACAGGGAACACAGTATTTTCAAGAAGAAATAAAAACGTTATAACATTACTACGAAATGTTTTTTACGTATTTTTATTTTTTCATGGCAAACAATATAGGACGAACCTAAATAAGGGGAAAATAATATTACAACAGGATTAAATTAACAAAGTCACACTTAAAAATAAGTACCTATATATTATCCTGCAATATTTAAATTTAAAAATGAATTATCAAATTCGGTTTCTAGCTCTCGAAAATCGAACTATGAGGAATAATTAAGTTAACAATATATTTATCTGAGATAAATGAAACATATTCGGTTCCATAAAATTGGTTCCTAATTCTAAATCGCTAAGCTTTTAACAAAAACAGTCTTCATTTATTTCCTTGCTGAAAATATTTACTGAGGTTATTTATTCATGTGAAGAATTTTTCTCCCGATTAGGATTTTTCCTTAGTTCTTGTGTATTTTGTAGTGGAATCTTTTGGAAGAATTTCGAGGGTAATGGCCATTTCTTTTGAGAACATTATCCTGAAATCAAAATATAGTGTTAGTAAAATAATAAGAAAAATAAGTCTTAATAAAAAGTAACATACAACTGTGCTGCCTGTATAGCATAACGTAAAAACTAGTTAGATGAAAATATACACTCAAATGTGTAATTATACAAAAGTATTATATACGAGGATTGTTCAGAAAATAAAAGAAATTACGCGCTAATGGACAGATTTAGTGACATGCTGTTGACAGCATTGCGTTGTGCATAACCTCCTCTATAACCACAGGTTCTTCGTTTGTTGATATCTCATTTAGTTTTCGTGATATTGTTATTTGAGAGCAACGAGTTGGATTTTCTGGAACAACGAAGCAATATAAAAGTACATGAAACTGGGGAAAACTTTCACGGAAACGTTTAAACTTTTGAAACAAGTTTACGGAGATGATGCTCTGAGTCGTATGCAATGTTACGAATGGTCTCCACGATTTAAAAGTGGTCGTTAGTCAATTGAAGATGATCCTCGACCAGGAATGCCTTCGACTTCAATTGATGACTCCCACGTTCTAAAAGTCAAAGATCAGGGTGCGTGCATATCGCCACTTGACTCAGAGAAATTGCATAAATTTAGACTGAAAAATTGAACATGCATCGAATTGCAGTAAAATTTGCTCCTCGTTTGATGACCGAACAACAGGAAGAAAATCGTGTGGACGTTTGTCTGCTACTTCTTGAACAATCTAATGACGATGAAATATTCATTCAAAGGATCATAACGAGAGACAAAAGCTAGGTTTACGGCTACGACATTGAGACAAAAGATTAATCATCACAATGGATGGGCAAAGGAACTCCATGCCCCAAGAAAGCACATCAGTCTCGATTTTTGGACATTAATGGAATTGTGCGTTTTGAATTCTTGCTACAATGTGAAACAGTAAACCGTGTGTACTATCGAGGCGTTTTATAACGATTACGTGAAAAAAAAAACCGCAAAAAGAAACCATAGTTGTGGCAACTCATGATTCTTGCACCATGACATTGCGCCCACACACTAAGTTTTTTAATTCGTCAGTTTTGTACAAAAAATTAGTTTACTGTCCTCCCTTACCGTCCTTACTCGTCAGATCTGACTTGTTGTGGTTTTTTCTTATTTCCGAAATTAAAATCAGTGCGACATCAAATCAAATACGTTAAAGGCCATTTCAAATGACGCTGCTTTGCGAAATGGAAGACTGCTTGAAAAAGTGTGTGAATAGAGACGGGAAGTACTTTGAAGGAAACAAAAACCAATGATGTATAAAATTAATAATAAAGTTTTAAAAAATAAAGTTCGGTTCTGAATAGACCCCGTATGCTCAATTCATTTACATCTTTTGTGTATAAAAGCCATTAAAAATATGTAAAATGTCTATGTAAATTTCCACAATGCTTATTTCTGTGCTAATCTCGTTGTTTTTTAAAGTACACCTTAAAAAAAATAAAACATTTCTATAATTGTTGTTTTTGGAACGTAAATGGATTTATATTACATATATTTGTAGTGCAGCTGACATTTGCTGAAAGTTGTGGATTTAAAACTAACATCGAAATCGTTAAAGCGCTGTATTTTCCAAATCCAAATAACATTTATAGGAAAAGTAGTTAATATATTCATTTATTCTTTTTTAAGAGAATGGCAAATTAGTTTTATATACTTTTAGCATATGTTATAACTAAAACTAAAATATCTTTGTGGGTTCCTATGTTATACAGGATATTCTGGTGTGAGCTAAATTTATTGAAGATATTTTTCTTTCACTGTGGTACGGGGTTTTAAATTTTAAAAAATGTAATTGCTGCTAATAGCTAACGACTTGAAAGTCATTAAAACCAGATGAACAGGGGAGGCTTTCACTAGTTGCTCTTGAAAATTATATCGTATTAACTATTTTGCCAATAACACTTTCAGTGCAATAATATATTTTGCAACAAGAGATGAAAACGCTGTTTGTTTTTAATGAGTGGCTTAAAGACAATTGACCCAGAGCTGCTTTAAGCCGAGTACTCATTGTACGTTAACACGATTCGTGATGCGTTTCGTTGGTTCGTTTTGCTAATTCATGCGCATTTATTAAACGACGCACTAGATCCTACTCACTATAGTGCATTGATGCATTTTAACCGTGCGTTTCGAACAGATTCGTCCACTGCGACTGTATTTTTTTTCACAAGCATAATAACAATGTCGTTTCTATTTCATTTTACGATCAACGGAGATGTTTCCTCTCTGTAGCATTGACTCTCCAACTGTTGTCATTTCTGTTGTCGTCTGCAACCCACACATCAAAATTCGAAACTGATTCGTGTTTTTTTCTTTGATGGTTCACCCGAAAACCGACTTGTTGGCGAATCAGTACGAATTGACGCACGATGAATGTATTATCCCTTCTATGCGCAGATTACTGAACCGTGGAATCAAATCTGGACAGCGACGCTTACTGTGTGGCGGGCAGTAGTGGCGAGTTCACGAACCAAAAAAGTATTTGATTTCAGTTGGAAATACTATTTTTTCCACTTCTCTATAATTTTATGATCAAAATTAAACATAATTCAGTAAATAAGTAAATATTTTTTACTTGTTTTAGCATAGCAACACATGTATTATATTTAAAGCTGTCGCTGTCATATAGATTTAATTTTTTAAATATTTTTAGATATGTACAAAACATGTTCCGTTGAAATTAAGTTAACTGAGTTCATGAATTTAATTTAGAAAATAATAAATTTGACATTTTCATTTTGGCCTTGAGAGAAAAAAATAGCAAAAAGTGTTATGTCGTATTGTAAATTGTGAGCTTCTTATTTATATGAGTAAAAAAGCGGATTTTCGTATTTAATCAACAATTTAGAACAATAAAGAATGTTTCCAAGAAAAAAGGGTAGATTTTTCGGCTATTTTAAGATATAAAAAAATGGGCACGAGATTATGTAATAATCATCTAAAAGTATAAAATAAAACTGAATGCTTTTAATAATTATTTAATATCAACATGTGTACAGGAATTTTAGGAACTGGTACTATTTCCATATTACGTCAATGTATTTTCCTGATAGGTATTTTTAATTTAAAACGGAAGTAATTTGGCTTCCCTGGAAGTAATAACAGACCAAATATTTTGTTCCGCGATCTAATATAACGTCAGAATTGTTTTTCTTCTACTTATTATGCGGTTTTATTTGAACGATTTGGTAAATGAACAGTAAAACAGCCATATTTACTTAATTGAGGAAAGTTTATTTTTAAAACAAATACAACCGTGCACAGCTGCACACTACTCTTGTTTTCGTTACTCCGCGTATTTACGATGATTTCGTACTATTTTAGAATTGCATCTCACCACATGTTGTGAGTCATTTAAACCGCAAATATTTTTAATTAGCCTGAAAGTTCAATTAGCTCTATTAAAAAACTTCTAACTTTGTATATTAATAATTATATTTTTCATTAAATTATTTAAGGTAAATTTGACAGAGAAATTTGTACATCATTTTTGCGTAAAACAAATAATTATAGATTTAAGTTAAATTTGAGAAATACGAGCCGCTAATAGAGATGACAGGGTAGTGATTGATAAATATCGCAATCTGTTTCCCAAAATAATAATGTTTCAAAATTTAATGTTTAGTCTGTGTCGAAATAAATTTGAAATTATTTTTCAACAAAACATCGTATTACTTTATAGTAATGTATCTTCAGATATTTCAAATTTTCGGTGTCTTGAAGCTGTCATTGTTTATTTAGAGGGAAATAAGTCCCAAATGTTTCACACGACTGGTCCGAAAAGTTGAAAAACTAATTAATTTTTCCTTCAAATTGAAAGAATCAGAACTTTGGGTACTATACATACAGTTACATTATGTAACATCCCTTTACTTGTGACATGCCAATATATTATAAATATTTACAATAATAACTTTTTTTCAATTCAGAACATTGTTAAAAATTTGTAACTAGCGCTTTTTATACCTGTATTGAAGATCATAAGGGATAAATCCAAACTTAAAAAGCGGTACCAGAAGGTCTTAAAGACAGTGAAAAGATATCCAAAATGCTCATAATTTCTAAAAATTAAAACATTTCAGTAGAGAACGGCTCCATTGAAAGTCTTTCGACCAAATCAGTACCATCCCGAAGGTATATTCAGTGTTATTAGGCTGAACAAATCAGAATGCGAACCAAATGTCTAGAACAACCAACCAAAATGGAGAAAGACCGACTAGCCTGACGCGCTTTCCCCCAAGTATCCGTGATGCTATGAGAACAGACGTCTGACAACCCCGCGAGGCCCAGCAGTGCATGCTGGTTACGAGGATTTCGGCGTAATTGATGAAAATTGAGGTATGGGGAAAATACACAGTATTTTATGTTGCTCCCCATTTCGTGGGAGTGTTTTAAAATGTCTACAATGTATCATAGAAAATTAGATAGCTAAAAAAGCAACTGGACAAAATATAAAAATATCACAGAAGACGAAATGGTCGTAAATGAGATCGCACACAGATTTAGGGTTTCTAAATCAGTCCATATTAGAAGAAGGCCATCAGTAAATTGATAGAAAATATATGTAATGTTCTTGTGTACATTATACAATTAAATTAAGCAAACAGTATATATTTGCAGCGGTGAACGATATTTGTTGAGATAGAATTCCACGAAAACTTCTACGTCACTTTCTTCGAATTAATAGCCTTCGATACCCAAAGTAGGAAGACATTAGCGGCGTGGCGTTCACAGTAGCAGCTTACAATACATACTGTGTTTTGCAGTTAGCTGGGACAAGCAACAAGAGTTTTGAAAACCACCATCACCACTGGATCATAAAAGAATAACTTCTTAAGCCTTATCATCACCAGCCTATACAAAATTTGAAATGATCTTGATTTTTATATTTTTATTTCTGTAGCTTATACCGAGATTATAAAAGAATTTAAAGAGGTTAATGCTTCAGACTCCATAAAAATGGAAGTTATTAAAAAAAATTATCAACAAAAATTGCTTCAGTTCATATGATTAACAAAATCCTCAAAATGGGAATACGGTGATTGCTCGATGACATTCGTTGTTTTTGGTAAAAAATTAGTTCACAAGTTATTATTATTATTAACAACTCTTAAGAGCTGAAGCAAATGCTTGTTAAGCTCTAATACAAAAAATCACTTATCCTATACATGGTTGATAAGAAAAAAACAACAAAAAGAGAAAAATAAGAGACAAAAATAAATGACACGAATTACAAACACACGAAAAATATCATCCAGTTTGTGGATTAAGGTGGCCATCGAGTCTGTTCTTGAAGGAATTAAGAGATGGTGCCGAAACCACATAATCTGGTAGGGAGTTCCACAGGTCGAAATTTCTATTGGGTAAAAAATAATGTCTGTTGCAGGTGTGGAAATTTTCTTTTTTAAGTTTAAAGGAGTTACCTCTAAGATGAGAATCAGTGTTTAGTTGAAACATCGTTTTTGGGCAGTATAATTCACCATAAAGTATTCTATAAGTTGTTATGAGGTCACCACGAAAACGTCGCACTTCCAATGATTGAAGACTGAGGCGCATAAGACGTTCTTTATATGTAAGGTATTTAAAATCGTCCGTTAGTTTTGTACCACGCCTTTAAACATCTTCCAATCTTGCAATGTTCTGCTTTAATAACGGAGACCATATGGCTACAGCAAATTCTATCTGAGGGAGAATATAGGATTTATATAACTTTCGTAACATGTGCACTCCAGGAAAGAGACTCTGTTATAACAACGCCGTGATCATTTTGATGTAACTCACTCGGTAGTTTGATTCCATTAATGTTATATGCTAGTTTAGGATTGGTTTTGGACATGTGCAGCACACAGCACTTTTTGGGATTAAGAGGAACAACAATTCAGAATTCATCGTCGTACCTAGATCATCTTGTAAAAGCGAAGAAGGTGAGGAAAACAATTTAAGGTCATCTGCATAAGATAACACTTCAGACGTGCAGTTATTTGTAAGATCTGTCAGGTATACTAGAAATAAAATTGGTCCAAGGACTGAACCCTGCGGCACACCGCTTAATACCTTCCGTTTTTTGGAGAAACTGTCAGCAACACGAATCTAAATTGGCGATCCTCTAGAAAAGACATGATCGCTCGAATTATCACTTTGTGTGATAGTGCATTATCGTGGTGCAAAATTCAACAATTGTTCTTCCATAAATCCGCTCTTTTGCGGCGGATACTCTCCCTCAAATGCCTATAACATCCAGATAATATTTTTTCTTGATTGTTTCTCCATTCAGAAGGAATTCTGTGTGGACAACAGCATGATATTCAAAAAAACAGTCAATATGATTTTGATTTTCTATCGACTTAGAAGTGTTTTTCTTTTTGGTTTCGGCTCATTAGAAAAGTGTCATTCTGAAGCTTGTTGGCTCGTTTGCATATCAAACTCGTAAATCATGTATCGTCACCTGTTGTGATGTGTTGCATGAATTAGCTCGTTCAAGCATGTCTTCAGTAACATGTTTGAGATGCTCTTTTTGAAGAAAATTAAGCTATTTTCTAACCAGCCGTGCTTTCATACCCAAAACATCAACTGATTAGTGAGATATGTTTAGTTTTTATGCCAGCTCTTTCAAACTATAATGACGGTTTGCAAGCATATCTTCTTCAGCTGCAGACGTTGAAGGACAACCAGAACGTGGCAAATCATCAACCACTTCTTGACAATGTTTGACAACATTTTCAACGATCAGCATAAGAAATCCCATTTCTAACACAAAATTTTGGGCAAACTCTTTGTTGCGTAACATTATCCACAGTAAAAATCGCTGAACACGCTTTAGGAGGACTGACAAAATAAACAGTTGTATACCAACTATTTGACAGATCGCATTCAAACTGCGCGTGAGAATGAAGTATAGTGCTACCAAGTTTCCGTTAAAAAAAAATCAAATTTGCTTTACGCGGAATTTTTAAGTGACAAATTCTTTTTTGACATAATGTATATCAAGTAGGTACTGAAACGGATATTTTAACAAAAAAAATGTTTCAATCTTGAAAATTATTTTTGCTTCCTATGCTTTTATAACGTATATCAAATTCAATTGGATATCTTATATCAGTTCTCAGAGATATTAGTGAAAGGTCTGAGATCAACCGATCAAAACTGAATTGTTCTTATCTCAGGAATCTGTGGTTGCTCTGTGCCTATTCTTCTATTCTAGGATACTCAGTATACTACTTATTTCCTTTCATCTGTTCTAGAGATAGCCCATTTTATTTTACAACCAATAGCGATACAGAAAGTGTGATTTTCAAACATTTCTCTTAGAAAGGGGCACCCCGTATAGATAAGAGGATGCGTTGCTGCGTAACTTTATTTTGCTTTGCTATCCCCTATTTGCCCTTGCTCCTTTCTCGAGCTTGTTTACTCCTTACCTCTTCCATTATTCATCCGTGGAGACCCTTCACAGAGTCTCTTTTAAAATATTAATCGTAAAATGCGACCCGGAAAATTGTGTGTACCTATATCGTGTCGGTATTATTGCATAAAACATGTATCTGATGTCAATAATTCCACAACCTTAATATTCCCTGCAGATGGCAAATTAAAATTAAAAGCAAATATACACAGAAGTAAAAAGTGACGTAAATATAACGAAAAAGGACATTACAGTAACACTTCTGGACATTAATTTTCAACGGATGCATCTAGTTGTCATAATGTATCATTGTTATTTACTTAATGTTTATTGGTGTATTATATCAAGGTCTAGGACACATTCATTTTATTCTTTATAATACATTATACTGGTATAAACCTGAAAATGAATCACTTGAGTAGAATATTGACTATCTAAATAAATCAAAATAAATATTTAAATAATTTTTATTATTTCTCACCGAGAACAGAAAATAAGAACCCCTTATTTAGATTCAAAAGATTCTATTCCATATTCTAATTCCTTTTAATCAAAGTTTATCTAGTACCTGAAATTTTAATTATTTATAGCTGCTCTTTTCATAAATCCCTAGTGATCTATGGAAATTACAATTTTTTGCAACTTAGCACTTTGTGTATTGTAATAAGTAGATATTGAGACAAGCAAAGAGTGTTAAATATTCCGGAAGTGAAGAATTTAATATTCAACCTATGCAAAATTTAATTTATCTTGGACAGACGAAACCCAACTAGAAAATCTACTACAGGTATAGGTAATATGAATGATGAAATTTTAATAAAATTTATATTGAATTCTGAATTACTAGAACTATAAACAAGAATATTTTATTAAATTGTTTGAAAGCCGAAGTCGTAAAACCACTATTTTAATTAGGAAATCGTGTCTAGTAAAAAAAATTTAAACCAATTACTATTATAATGAACATGAAGAACAGATCTTTGAGAAAATGTAATATAAATATAAAATTATATCAAACTCATAAAACGGAATTCAATCAAATAATACTACTGCGCAGGCTACAGCCAAATTAACCAGATTTAATTTATCATAATTTATCACAGTCAACCTGCGTTATTCGTATTTCTGAATCTAGATAAAGAATTTGCCACTCTCACGAAAAATTTTATAGAAATGAAACAGATGCGGGTTTACAGGGAATTCATTTAACATTATAAAAAGTTATTTATGCAACAGAAGTCAGTGTATCAAAATTTATGTTAGTGAATTGAAGGATATTGACTATGGCATACCTCAGGGTTCAGTTTTAGGCCCTTTATTGTTTAGTTGTAAGTTAATGAATTACTTTACAGTTTTACAAAAAAGATTAGGAGGTATCACACAAATAGAACTTACCCATTACAACAATTATATGAATAATGCAAAATTCTAGATTTACGACAACTTATGCTTCAGCTGAATATTGAAAAAATAGCTAAATTATTCTGTTTAATCTCCATGAATATGGCACTAGAATAAGATATGTTTTAACCAAAAAAGGAAAGTGCAATAAAGCTAGTGTTGTTGACTGCTTAGAAGGGATATTCGTACTAACTCATTGTCCCAATGTTCCTGGAGATTTATACAATTAACTTTATATATTGCTTTAACGAATTCGTTCTTTACAATTATTATACAGGGTGTAAGAAGTTTGACTGCCATTACTTCAGTATTAGATATTACAGGGGCGTAAGATTAACAGTGATCAAAATACAGCGAGTATTAATATTGGGGAATTTCATCACAATGTGACAACAGCGCTTAACTTAATGTTACACAGCTAATACACACCACGTGTGCATGCGGCAGACTTGTCCTACGAAAAAAAATAAAAATAACTATTATTGTGAAACATTTAGTAAATTTCAAGACAAATAAAATAAAATGTATCGATTTTCTAGTACGAAGATAGTGTTCTGCTTAAATTTTAGCTCGAATTTTAGTAATTTTGAATCTCTTAAAACAGTAACTTAACTTTTAATCAAATTATGAATTTGAATAATATGTAATTAAAGTACCCAAAGATTCACGTTGTCCAAATAATCATACGTATTAAAAATAATTTACAGGGACTTACCAAAAAGCAAAGTTCAGTAATTTGTAAACGCACAAGTACAAAACAAACTACAACATATGCTCAAAATATCCACCACCATTTTCGATGCACGCACGACACCTTCGAATCCAATTTTCGCGCATTCGGTGGAAAACACCTCAAGAAACGGATATAGTGGTGCGCAAAAAACACTTCAACACGGTCCAATTCCAGATACCAACACCAACTGAATTGCGTGTTGATGGACAGCTTAGTTGCTCGATATGAATTTTATCGAATTTTAAATTTATTACAACTCTAATTATTTTTTAGAATTTAACATAAAGAAATTAAAAAAGTTATAAACATTGCATTCTATGGTATTCTATGCATGCAGTTATGCCAATATTCCTTACTTTTGTACATCAAGTTAGAGACGGATAATTTTTTTCTCGGAAATAGTTTAGCACCCATGTCCTATAAGTTTTCTTTGTTTATTTTAATGTATTCTATCGTCTGTTAAAATTAGGGCAGTCAAACTTCTAACACCCTGTATATAAAAATTACAAAAATTTAAGTCAATACTTTGGCAGGGTCATAGAGCCGGATTATTTCATTCTATCCATTTAACAGAGAAGATGGAATTTTAAAAAACCAATAATTTCCCAGAGCTTCGTATGAGAGCTACATATTTTGACCTCCAGTAACCCTGGCATATTACTTTACTATAAAATGTAAGTATTCTACACCTGTATGATCTGTCGACTAAAATAAAAGGCCCAATAAGAGTATCGTTAACACTCTCTGCCAACACATTTATAGCAAATCGTTACTAAAAACTTATTCTTTGAATAGCATGTGGATTTTCCACTGCCCACACGTGTGTATTTCAGAAGTTATTTACCCCGTTGCGAATGAACGTCACCTAGGTGGCCCTAAAACACCTTTCGTAAAATTTTCATCGTTATTTTGTTGTAATAACCACTAACAAAATTGAACTCTCGAGGGATCTTGGGGTTATAAAACTTGAACACTATATGAAACGAGTGAAACTGATATTCTACTGTTTTCTGTACGTTGTGATGAGAAACACTCAACTGGTGCACAACTCGCCTAGTATTCGTCGCAGTTTGGTTGTCTAGTGTCTTGGGTTCGATGTTTGAAACAAACACATCTCGAGCATGGTGGAAGCTTTTTAAAAAATAACGACGTGATGCCTTCGAAATATTTTGCTAGCATTTGCCGTAGATATATACGTATGAATAACTTAGTTTAATTTTGCATACTCACAGACAGAAAATTATACTTTTTTCAAACACCAATGACAGGTTTAATAAAACTCTTAGCTGTTAGTTACACAACATAACATTCTTTTATGTTCCTGGCGATGTGTAGAATCTATTCTCATGATTCATGATGAATTAAGATTCTAAGAACTGAGCCGCGGGACATAGGCGTACGCTTTATTTATTAAAAAGCAACAAATTAAATTGTTTACAATACACCACCATAAACACCAACTGATAGAAATTAATTACGCAGCATCCGCACGATAACAAAGGCAACAGTATACTAACGTGACATGAACGTGAAAGGCATTCTGACGTAACGGCTCACGCATGTCTCGGTTGACCCGCTTGGCACGCCACTGAATTGCGGCTATCTCTTACAGCCCTACTGATCATAGTTTAAGGAAACGACACGCTCGATATTATTTTAAATGTGTTTCTATTAAATATACTTTTTATTGTCACTTCTTTTAAATTATTTATTTTTGTAACTACAAATGCCAGTTCAAAGGAAAACTCCACTTGTAACTATACATTTTACGTCCTAATCAGGAGATTTTATTAATCCAGTATAGATTAAAGCAAAATTATGTTGATAATATTTTTCTATTAATTAAAAAGTATCATTATTTTCAAATTTATTTATAAGTAACTTTTTGTAATACATTAAATTATAATCTATGTAGTTACCAAAAAAATATGACAATTATTTCAGATTTATGGGACAAAATCCCGTTAGTTTGCAGGATAAAGTCCTTTATATGTGGATATTATATTATACAGATGTACTAACCTTATATTCCTTTTACCGAAATAAAATAGAATTTAGGAGTCAACATGCTTTGGCAAAGCAGGCAAGATAATTTTTTTCGTAAATCTAATCTGTTGCCCTTTTTTTTGTTCTCACAAATTACATTTGCAGGAGAAAAAGCAGCGAATCTGAAAAAAATGCGAACGCTTTTGCCGTAGTTTTAACAATGGAGAACAATCAAAAAGAAGGGCAGTTGGACAATTAACTTTGCCTTTCTATGAACCTATTTACTGTTTAAAACGCAATATTTTAGAGATAAAACTGCACTAAATAGAATTTAGAAGCATGCAACTGAAATAAATGGTTAAATACAATAAAGATGTTTTAATTTGAAAAAAATGTAGGTGTTTTAAAAAATACAGAAAAATAAGTAGGTAAGAATCGTCTTATTGTGAGAATGTTACTAGTATGCATCAAATTGATAGAAATAGAGATGGAAATAGAAATGATATAGTAAATACAGTATATTTACAATATGTATAATATTTACTTGGATGTTTTTTTCACTTTCGAACCGCAGCGAATTTTCACCATCTTCATTAGAAAGTCTTAAGAAACTTATATTATATTTTTATTCTATCAATTATATACAGGGGTAACCAAAATATTGTAATTTAACCAAACTTACCTATATACAAAGTTGCACCCCTGAAGAGTTATTAGCCCCCAAAGTGGGGCCCTAAATTTCGAAAAAAATATCTCTACTACACTTTACCGCATAATAACCAAATTTGGTACATGATTTATGTTTATTACTGGTCTTCTTTGACTATGATTTAAAGTTAATTGAAGCACTATAAGATGTTCCTTGGGGATGACTCGCCCTTAAAATTATACCGAACTTTTTTTTCATTGGCGGAATTGAAAAATAATAATATTAATTCACAGCAGGACTTAATTTTAAAAATTTTTTTACTCTTGTTAAATTTTAAAAAACGTTATGGTTTTCAAGAAACACCGTATTAACTGAAACAAGATTTTAACAGTGTTTATTAGAAAATAATCGAAAAGTCAGTAGTAGACAATGAATCTATCTTTCAAACTTGTCAGTTAGTAATAAAATTATTTTATTTCAACAACTGCCTCTGATTGTTGTTGAAAAAATATCATTTATTATTTTTATTATTTATCTGTGTTTTTTACTTACCTAATACAATATTCGCTTATTTAAAAACTACCTAAGTACTTGTTTTCTTTTTGTAGAATTAGGAGAGAAGTGAAGTAAAATTTTTATTTGGCCAATTGGCCAGACCATGTATGACTATTACGATGGTTAACTAAGTTACGTCTTTGAAAACATGCCTCATCGGTGAACAAAATATGAGATAAAAAATTTAAGTCGTGTCTGGACATTTCAAGATACCACTGGCAAAAAACAATCCTTGCAGGTAAATCATTTGCAGTTAATTCTTGAACCGGCTGGTGGTGAAAAGGGCGTAAAAGGTTATCATGAATCAAGTTCCAAACAAGGCTTTGCGAAACGTTGTACTGTGTAGCCAGTCTTCTTGTACTTGTTTGAGGATTTTCTTCTAAATTGATAAGTATAGCTTCCTCAAGGTTTACATTTCTGATATACCGTCTTTGTCCATTACCCTCACGCTTAGGTTGAATTTGGCCAGTTTCTCGCAACCTTCTTTCCACAGCTGAAATAGTTTGCCTGTGGGGAACCCGGCGATTTGGATATCTCTCATGATACAATCTTGTTGCGGCAGCACAATCTTTGTGACATTGAAAAAATACTTGGAGCATATCAACATACTTATTGTTAGTATATTTGAAACCGTTGATGACACTGACACATCAACACAAAAATAGCAAATTGTTTACTCAGCAAATTTGTTTCCAATTTACCAGGAGCAACTATGATGTTGGCGAAGTATTCCCATACTTATCAATTTAAGCAGAAAATCCTCAAACAAATCGTGTTAGATTGTGTTCAAAGGAAAGTGGGAACTATTTTCAAAATATTCTTTATAAAATTTTTATTTTAAAATAACGTTATGTTGTAGTATTATATTCGAGATTACAGTAGGTAGTATTAAATTAGATATTATTACTTAAATTAGACACTTAAAATAATTTTATTTGTTACATACAGAATACTCCTAAATAAATTTATTAAAATTACTTTACGAGAAAGGCGTTTTGTTTTTGCTATTACAGAATGGTGTGTTGATGTATTTGTTACTGCAACCATTGGCGCTGTAAAATTTCCGAAGTTTGTTTTTCGTAAATTATTATCTAAAAAAACTATCACGTTTTTCGAAAAAATGCAAGAGAGAAATAATGTTTGTTTTTAGTTGTTACGTCCAAAAATGTAAATAAGATATGTATTTTCATGCAGGGTGAAAAATTCTTTGGAGTAATATGTTGCATATAGTCGACAGCAGCGCCTCTGGAGGATATATTTAAACAATATTAATAGAAAGTATGTGTCCGCACTGGACAAATGTCTGTACCAAATATAAATGATTTATGCCACATCGTTCAAGATAAATTGAAGGAAGTATTGGTTGGCTCTACAACATTCAAGGCCCTGTAATTCCTCAGGAGTGCAACTTTTGTCTAAGGTATATTTAGTTCATTCGTGCTACTCTATTCAAAATCACCCTGTAGATAAGTTCGCTTTTATTATTATAAACTTTGACGAATTATTAACTTAGCGTTTCTTAGTTAATATATAATGAAAATTAATCTTAGCTTTACACTGATGAAGTGGGAGCAGCTTCAATATAAGAAAGTAATTTCCCTATATTAATTTTGAGCAGCTTGGAATATATCATTTTAATTTCGTATCAATCAGAAAATAATTATCTCCTTTATAGCTATAAACTTCAATCGTATAAAGTAACGTAGTTCATGAAACTTGTGTAATGTAATTAATTAAGGGCGAACATTTACTGGTATACAAATGTGTAAATCAATGGCAAATGTACTGTCATTAACAACCCAAAAAAATCGACGTCAGTACTCATTGTCAGTAAGAATATAATCATTGAAATGTTTCACTAATTTTTAACTAAAATTTTGACGTTATTTTACGGTTTTTCAGTACTACAATAATTCCTATTTGATGATTAAATTTATGAAAACTTCACAATTTGGAGTTACTTAAAATAACACGCACATACAATCAATTAAATATATCAGTTTATCATTTCTTCATATGACTTTACTTGTATTACGTTCCTTATAAGTTATACGAGTACCATTTTTCTTTAACTTTCAATAATTCATGTAATTTAAACCTTTAACGTTTATGTCAATCAATACAACGTTTTTAACGATTTTTAAAACATCGGTAAAATCTAAAATAATTTTATATAAGGTACTATAAGCCAAAATGTGACGGTTTCCAAGTTATTATCAATTTTCGAAGGATGCAAGTGGTTTTTGAAAACAGAATAACTCCGACATTTGGCTTTATTTATTAGTGATATTAGGCATGGATAATTTAAAAGCAATGGAATTCAACCAATTTATGTCAAATTTGCAAAAATTCATACAGAATATTTAAGAACGTGTGACCAATATTGTGACGTTAACTTGAAAACTGTCACATTTTGGCCCATAGTACATTATATGAAAATAGTCTTTCGGTATAACCGGAAGTGCGAGGCGGTCGACACTATTTTCATTGAATCTTTTCAATAAAACCCTGTATACAAATTTTCAGATTTCAATTCCGACTACTTTTTGAGATAATCCTACTGGGCCCTCTTCGTGATACACCCTATAAAGTTGCTTCAATTTCTAATATTATTTCTAAAGTTATTTTTTTAAATTTAAAATTAGTTTACCAAATAATAATTGATTAAATCGAAGTTAATTGGAAAACTATTCCTTTAAAAAAAAATGTAACTGTGTTTCTGTCCGAAATACAATTTTAAATACTATTTTGTAATTAACAATCCAAAAAAGTCATTGACGTCGAAATTAATTTTTTTTTGTTTTTTATGTCTTCTTGCTGTTCCTCACATAAAAAAATATTTCTGTAACGAAGAATTTTTAGAACTGTTTTTGAAAAAAATACTTAATTTTTGTAAAACTAATAGTTTTATGTATTTATGTTTTATTTTTTTCAGAAACATTTAACATTTAACAAGATTGAAATTCCCAAGATATTTTCAATTTATTCAACTAAATTTAAATGTAAAGAAACTAATAGCCTTCAAATTTTCTACCATTGCTCATTTTTGGAACAAAACAAAACATACATTTCGTAACATTAGAAACTAAATACATCTTTCCTATTCCCAACGATATTCCTGGATTCTTTGTGACAGTGCCTTTCATTATCTCCAGCAATGGTTGACAGCTCTAATCAGTTAAATTATAAATAATAGCCCAGCTACATTTCGAAAATTTCTCAACGTAAAAAACATCCTGTATAACTGTTTGATACGAATTTGGGAATATTTTTAGAAGTAGTAACGTAAAAGTATGTATAAAAGTTAATAAAATAATAAAAAATACATACTTTGTTATTCATCTTTTACTACAGTAGTTGTACCGATTCTTACACGGCCTTTATTACCGTTCATGATTTCCTGCGTGACTACCTTTGCGTCGAAAGAGGTAGACATTTTGGAAACAAAATTATATATCTATGTTAATAATTTTATTATTTGTTATGATGCCATTTAACTAACTTAGATTATATATACTTAAACTATCCTATTTATATACCTAATGGATCGAAAACCTTTCCCGCAGATATACAGTTCTGGCAGAGCATGATCCATTGTCAGACTTGCAACTCCAGGTTGATCAGACCTATTAAGCTCATCTACAAACTAAAGCGTACACAATACTAGAGTGATCACTTCTGATAAGGTCCTCTAGAAAATTCATTACAAGCGTGCGACACAACAAACTCTCATAATGAATTAAGCAGACTCTATAGCTAACAAATCAGTAGTATTAAAGAAAATTCATTATAAACACACCCAACGAATGGCCCACTTTAAACTCTTACAAGGAGTTTTGTGACTTAGTATGACAATGCAAAATCACATTAGGCTTGAGGCAGACTCATTACGGTAATGACGAATCAAATAAGTCTTGAGGCAAACTCATCAAAGGCGCTGAACCATCAACGGAAGACCTACTTTAAACTCCCAAAATGAATTGTGCCATATCAGTACTTGACAAATCAGACTCTTCCCTTCTAACGTTCAGGGTAGTGATACCATACCAAGTGACTTTAAAATCATTAACGAATGGACCTGGTCCATGATACGACTTGGCGAATCCTTGGACTGTCACCATTATCCTCAATGGCATTTCAAATTAGCAACTGTTTTCCCAAACTATCCATGGTTTTTAGATAACGACTGGATAATCGACTGGCCCTTCATCCAGATTAGTTCAACTACTTCAACATACTAAGACATCTTCAATATCAAGTTTCCCATTCAAGTAAAAGCTGATGTATCAAAATGCTAGAGAAAGATATATATTTAACAATCGAAGTTGGTATCGTATAATATAATATCGTTTATATTTATTAGAATTTTATGAAATGCTTGGTACGTATCCTATATCATTATGTATCGTGTCATCAAACACTAGATTAGGCATACAAGCGGGCAGATAAAAACGCCGATTTAGCAAAAAATCGATGCAAATATGTAACTTGTCGCGGTCATAGAAACTTCAAACGTTTATCATTTATAAATAAACGTTTTAAATATAATCAGAAACCGAACAAAATGTATCAAAGAGACGTCTTTGGACTTATTATAAGCACCGAGTTCAATTTTATGCAAGGGTGAATCGCCGTAGAAGGAAATTTTTCTTTTCCAAAGTCCACACTTAATTTTATGTATCTCATTTTCAACACAAGTAAAGAAATTAATGTTTGTTTGTTGAAAGAAATTAATATGGAGTAAACTGGAAGCATTAAGTTAATTAAATAGGAAGTAAATAATTACGGAGCAGGTGCAACTGACAGGTAGACTACTCCGAACAAAGTTGTTTTCCATATAATTCTACCATTTTATGCTAGGGCTGAGTGAAGTTAAGATTACCGAATGAAAGACGTTACGCTGTTGTATTGATGCTAAATTTCACAAAACACAATATCAGGTAAATTCAAGTCACGTCTACTATCGTCATTCTTAAAACTAAGAAAAAGTTTGCCTGTACATCATAAATAAGGATTTACTTCAAATAAATAAAAGCTCAACCCACGTAGTAATAGTCTAAAATGTAAACCCTCTTTAATTTTCTTTTTAGATATGTAAATTTTGTTCTCATCAATTTCTTTACGAGTTTTACCTCGGTACTTGCGAAATTTGCTTTAATCTCATTATACCGGATCCGAGCAGATTTAAAATGAACTTTTTTTTGCACGCTTTATTCTCGTGAAAAGATTCGTTCTATTTTCAATCACGATAATGGAATATAAAATTAACGTATATTAATATTAATATATCTGAACGTTGTCTGAAAGTATTTCTTTGTAACAGCTTACGGTATTTCGCCACACTTAAAAAATTAGCACAATTACTTGTTTATTATATAGACGTTTTTACTGGGAATTTGGAATTAAGAACATTAGCACTGGCAGCTTTTCCTGTTTTTTTATGTTGGAATGTTGGCAGTATCAACAATAGTTGTGGCTAGTCTCTTAAATTACTTACGAACTTATATAATCCCAAGAAAAAACCAACGCAAATATCTCACTTTACTTACGAATAGTAAAGCTGGAACTGTTTAGGGCCCGCTTGTTCAATGCATATTGTAACAGCCACCTTTGATCTGGAAATTTGATAGATGAACTTAAAAATGTATTCGTGGTTACGATAAATTTCACTTTAAGGAAAACTGTTGCTTTTACGATGAAATATGTGAAATATAAACTAATGGTTAAGCTTCCTTCAATCATTGGACATATGCCGCATTGGAAACTTCGTCTATACATTTCCGTACAAAACATACTGACGTAACGCGTTGCGTTACACCATAGACAGCCTATAGCGTTTATAGGAGACCAACTACTTAATCGTCAATTAGCGATCGGAAAATTGGCCCTCGATAGCGTATTTGTCAAAATTACGTGATCCGAGACGGTGTTTCAAAATTAAATGTTTTGTAAAGGGTGTCTCAAATGAGGCCACGACAAGTTCAATAGCATCTCTCGATATCGTTCTCCATTGACGATCACTACAATTCCAGCCCCATTTTAAAAAAAGGACGGACCAATCACCCCACCAGCGTAAAATCCATACCACACTGTCACTCTTTGGGTATACGGTGGTCGTTCTTGAATGACTGGAGGATTGTCTTTGCCGCAAATTCCACAGACAAATAGATGCATTAACAAAATCAGATATCAATAAAATTCAAAAGTAAAAAATAAAAACAATTAACAATATTACAAATTACAAAAAGTTATAAAAAATTATAAAAGATAATCACTACGTATATTTAGGACTAAATAAAAGAAAAACAGTCAACAAAATTAAAATAAATACCAATAAAACAATCATTTTAAAATTCAACTAAAACTAGCACACATATAATATCCTAAAGCAGGTCATATAAAGAATGATTAAAAATGAATATTGCAAGTTACGACTAGAAAAAACTCTCTTAATATGGGATATATCATCATGAAAAATATGCAGTAGATTCTGCATTCGACAGTGATTTTCAATTATTGTACACAATAAATTCGTTCGAGGTGTGGGAAGATAGAACAAATACGAATACTATCACTCACCGTAGCAAGATTTTCGGCTGAATAGCCAGTACGAGGCTGGCCTGTTTTTTATTGTCTGAAACTGAACTTGTTTGTTCAAATTTGGCAACTAATTTTTCAGTTGTTCCATTCGGGGCGTTTCTTCTATCGAAAATTCCACGTAATTTGCGCACAGTGTCAGCTACACACTCCGCACAATTCAAATCCTGCGTTACTTTTGGGTCACGCTTTATTTCATTTTAGACAGAGCAATTAGAAATAGAAATATAACGAAATACGTGTTTAATATCTAAGGAAAATCATTAAAAAATCATAGAAATGTGGGAAAAAATCCCATTACAACACACAAAGTAGTAATAGAAATGAAATATTATACAGGCTGTCTTGCTATAACGTGCGTAAACTAAAGGCGTATTTCTCGTTTAAAAATAGACAAAAAAGTGTATATAAATCTTGATCCATGAAGCACTGTTTCCGACACTTAAAATTTAAAAAACTAGTTCCTTTTAATATCAAAAATCCGTGTAATAATGTTAAAAAATTTAGTACAGTAATTCCTATTTTTAGTAGGAACTACAAAAATATTAATGCTAGCAATTCTGCATTTCAATTACCAGTGTCGTAGATATTGCTGCATCTTTCTTAAAACAACTATTACCTATAACTCTTTTGAAATATATCTAAATTGCTATAAAAGTACTAATTAGTTTTAGCAGCGAATTAAAATTATGTTATACAGTAATCTGTAGTTATATTCTACAGTAATCCACATTTTAATTAAAAAGAAAATCCTAAATGATTGAAAAATTAATTAAATTTCAGCGAATTAAATGTTATCTTAAATTTATAGCTGCACTAATTAAAAAACATAACATAAACATTTTCTTCCTATTTCATATAAAAAGTTAGAGTTTAAAAGATCTGTGAAACAACGGCATAGCTGATCTGTTAAGAATAGACAAATTACATTTTGTGTAGATAGTACAGTAAAATCAGCGGGTCTCAGCAAGTTTTCCATTAAAAAAATCATGCCTATTTATTGAATGTGACTTTAAAAAAAACTATTAATTACTTGTTCTATACAGTAAACCATACCTCTGTTTGAAATATGTATGTATAATTAAATTGTACGTTAATTTGATAAAATATGACTAGTTCGTACCACGATCAAGAATACATTATGGACAGACTCCAAAATAATTTCACGAAAACGTAAATTAAACTAACAAGTCCGAAGAGTATCTGTGTCATGAAAACATAAAACAACCGAAAGTTTACAGCACTGAACCTACGTTCTTTGCTCCGAGTAAATTTTCATTCAAATTTCTTAAGCAGAAACTTTGGTAGTGTGCAGAGTTAACAATGCGTAGGTATTAAATGATCTTACACCACTCCAGCAAATTTCAACTCAAACTTCGCAACTGATTCCATGATAACATTAAGGACAAAGAAGCCTTATTTGCTTATTCCCTTTGAGTATTTCGCAGTATTTTAATAGTATCCCTGAAGACCAGTACTGTATTTACTGAATATGCCCTAAAAGAATATTTAAATCGAGAAACTATGAGGACCTGAAAATATCTTTTACTGTATCTTGTAGAACTTTGAAATTAGGTATAAAAACGAATATAATTATGAAAAACGTTATTTAGGTTTGTATTCGTTATTTGTATTTGTATATTGTGCAACACCTAATGTGACTATCCCTTTCATTTTGCACGAGGTGTTTAGACAGTGCCTTGAACAATTTAAGCAACGCAAGCGAAAATTTGATCGGTTTTATAAGTGATAATTTATTAATCGATAAACGCTGGACAATTGTTTAAATTTCTTGACAGCAATAAATATTTATTCACCAATAAAAGCGGAAATCTTACTAAATTTCTTGGAGAACAACAATAACCGCAATAATTTAATATTTTGTAACCATCAAAGACTAACAACTAACAACCTCTTTGAAAAGTATACGCGAGCTGTTGTATACGAGCCATGTGTTTTCTAGGGAGAACTAAAAAATTATACTTTTTTCCTATCAACTATGTCGTCAATCTTATCAAAGTATTTAGCTCCTAATATATTTTTTAAAGTTGTTTAATGTTTGATTGTAATCGTTAACGCCAAGAAAACGCTATGAATATACACCAATGCCGTTTGGATTAAAGAATGCACTAACCATATTCCAGCGATGTAAAAGGTAGTGTTAAAGAATAAAATTTGGATAGTATGTAATAAAATCTGTATTGTAATATAATAGTCTTTTCTTACGGTCTACAAGGACGTATCTCAGGATAATAAACCTATCTGGTTCGCTCTATGAACTGTACATTCTACTGAAAATTACTAGATCATTAAAAATGAGCTTAAAGCCTTATGTTTATAGTACTAGATTTAATATTTTTATTGACCGTAAACCTCTTCCATTGTTTCATCTAAAGGATCCTAACTCTAAATTAATTAGTTGGGGACTAAAACTAGAAGAATACGGTTACCACATTAAATATAAAAAAGAAATCAAATAATGTCAGATCTTTACAAAAACTAAATTGTAATAACGGAAGCTTTATCTTGTCCATCAGAAATTACAGACACACGTACTTTCTTCTCAAGGGTTTGATACTATCCAGAAAAATTATTATTATTTTAAATTAAACGGGGACATTCTTTGCTGGTATTTTTTACTCCGCCACTTTCACCTCCAAGTAAGGGTAAGCATCACCCCAAAATATTTAAACGGCATTGGGGGTTGAGTAATATTTCTTTTGAAAGCTCTAACAATTCTCTTTACAACAGACTTTAAATTTTATAATTCCGCTCAATACTTATTAAGAATTTTTATTTTAAAGTTGAAACTTATGTACAAACAATTAGTAACGGTTAAAATGTCAGTCATTCGAGTTAAGTACGCCAATGGTATAAATTTAGTATTTCTCACGTTACATTGGTTTTTTTGTTATCACTTTCGTAAAAAAAACACAATTGTAAAAAACAGAAATGAATGCTATAATATAATCATAATGAACGTAAAATTAGTGGATTCCAAATTATTTTCTAGTATTCTTTGGAAGCGTTGGTTGGTAGTTTATTAAATTGTGTTTTTGAAAATTAAACACTATGGTTTATTCCATTGCGGAAAGGGTAGATATCATTTCGCTTTACTTTATGAGCAATAAATGTGCGAATAGAACAGCTCAGCTATTTAATGAACAACATCAAGATCAACATGTCAGGAGGAAGTATGTTTTAGAGTTAGTAAAAAAATGTCAAGAGACAGGGAACGTAGCCAATAAAAAATGAGAAATTGAAAAACCTATAGTTAATGAAGCTAGGGAAGTTGCAGTTTTGGGACAAGTTCATCTTGATCCTACATTAAGTACGAGACAGCTGGCATCTCTGTCTGGGATCAATCGAACTAGCATACAAATCATTTTGAAGAAGAATAAATTCCATCCATACAAAATACATTTAGTCCATGAACTTCATGATGATGATTATGTCCGCCATTTGCAATTTTGCGAAATAATGAGTGAGCTAGCAGGGAACGATCCACAGTTCCTTTTTAACATCTGTTTTTCTGATGAATGCAGTTTTTTTCTTGAACGGGACGATAAATCGTCACAATTGCCGCTATTGATCCGATTCAAACCGAAGAGTTTTTCACGAGGTGCATACACAACATCCGGTAAAATTAAATGTATGGGCTGGAATTTTCGGTGACCGGCTGGTGGGTCCTTTTTTTCTACCTGGTAATTTGACTGGCTAAATGTATTTGCAATTACTGGAAGACGCTATTGACCCTGCCTTGACTGATATTATTGAAAATGTTCCAGAGTATGATGAAGATCATTTGATTT
>NW_019426074.1:605326-660009 GCF_000390285.2 Anoplophora glabripennis
GAAACATCTACATAGACTAAAGCTTGTAGACAGTCCGGTCTGCCGAGGATGTGAATCGGCGGATGAAACTTCTCTGCATATCCTGGGCGAGTGCCCGGGATTTGCACGTAGCAGAATGGCGCTCCTTGGGAGACCCTATTTGGAACCCAAGGAGCTGAGAGAAGTGTCAGCAAGGAAGCTTTTGGACTTTGTAAAAAGGACAAATCTACTTGCTGAATAGGACTAGTAGTGGGACGCACAATAGGCCTAATTAGGCCGCAGTGCTATGGGACTTTTAAAGGACCAACCACTAGATGAAGAAGAAGAAGAAGAAGTAAGTAAGCAACTAAATATAATTTAAATTTTATAATGTAAATTTTTTTCAAAGTATTGGGCGGAATTATAAAATTTAAAGTTTGTTGTAAAGAGAATTGTAAGAACTTTCTAAAAAAATATTACTCAACCCCCAATGCCATTTAAATATTTTGGGGTGATGCTTACCCTTGCATGGAGGTGAAACTGGCGGAGTTAAAGAATGTCCCCCTTTAATCTAAAATCGACGGGTCTGAGCATTTTTCTACAATCTTGACGCAGTTCCAGAAATTGGCTCTGTTTCGTTTTCATTTGGCCAGCCTGTATTAAGTTACAAATTCTTATTCTTACTTAGTTTTTCATTTCAAACCCTACATAAATTCAGATAATAAGAAGTTTGAAAGAAATTTTTCCTCACGCAAGTCTACCTAGCTTCGAATGTGCTTATTCATAATACCAGGTATACCAGGATTTTATCAAGATGGTATTTACTACATAATGACAGAGGTACCAATTTTGAAAGACTATACTCAGGTATCTCTATATCAAATTATTCCTCTTCCTATAATTCTCCCATACAACCCTATTTGGCCGTCGAAATTAGTGCAATTATCAATGGATGCTAACTATTCCTACATCGATTAAAGATTCCTTCCTTCTTGATGACAATACTCAACATGCACTCGAATGCTTCGTGGAATTACTTCGGAAGAAATGTCGTAAAGATACCTTAAATGGGAGATCTCTTAGGGATAATGATTGTGTGAAGTCTCTGGGAGTCACATTTGACAGGTGTCTTAACTGGCAGGCTCACATAGTGAACTTATGTACGGGGCTATCCAAACATAACTTTGTCATGTGGAAGCTGAGGGAGTTTGTGAGTCTTGACATACTGAAGTTATATTACTACGGACAGGTTTACCTTATCCTAAGGTATTGTATCCTCTGTTGGGGTAATGGTTCGGGTATCAACAATTTAATGATAGCGCAAAAACGAATCATTTGAACTATGCTGTTTAAAACAAGGCGTCATTCTTGTCGCCAATTATTTAAAGACTTGGGAATCTTGACGGCAGTCTCAATATATATTTTAGAGTGCGCGTTATACGTCAGGGTTCACAAGTCTGAATTTACGCAGTTCGCTGATAGACATTTGACGTTTGACCTCAGAGACAGGCATGCTGTCGTGGTACCTAGACACAGACTGGCAAAGTCAGCTAATGGTCCTTTTGTTATGGCACCTAAAATATATAACCACCTTCCAGTTAATATAAGAAATATTCAGAGCATCCCGTCCTTCAAAAAGTCGTGTAGAGTGTTACCTTTGACAAAATCGTTCTACACGGTGCGTGAATTTTTTGAGTGTAGTTTTCTTTGATTGTTGTTTGTCATCTTGTATTGAGCAAATTGACTTTGTAGTCAATGATTGTGTCATTGTTATGTATTTGTTATATATTTGTATAAATTCTTATTGTATTTACTTGACGTTTTCCATGCATTGTATTATGTCTCAGGAGAAATAAAGCATATTATTATTATTATTATAAGATCTTTGTCCATTGATTCCATTCCTATACACACAAATTTTTGTACAATGGTTATTATCAGATGAATATATAATATTTTATTTGTGACACATGTCACACCAAACTCTTTCAAAGGAAGTTAATCTTTAGCTCGTGGAAGTAATTTTAGGACCCTGCTGGTCGTTTTACATTTCCGGCCATACTTACCAATAGGAAAAACCTTCAATATTCTTATCAACGTTCTTACTTTCGAAAATGAATTTTAATATCAAATCCAATTCTGCAACAAGTATCCTTGTTAAAAAAATCCGTGAATTAGCAAACGTAAATGGTTTGAAAATAATCCAAACTAAGATAAATGACTATGTTATGTACATGGAGTATGTTACTATTCAAGGTTCAGCTGCAGATACTGTGAATTTTAGTTATCTTTGGATGACTGTACCTATTGGTATCCTACTCATGCTTGTAATATTTATCATGAGGACAAAGAGGAAGGAAATCTACATAGGATTCACCATCCTCTTTACCAAGCGGCCCAAGCAAGTGGAGGTCGGAAGTGACCCACTTAAGAACGCCTCAGCTGGGAACCCTTGACTTTTCTTTTGGGATGGAAAAGTTGTATACACACATACAGGGGTGGGCCATTCGTGTGAGAAAGTAAAATAACTCCCTTGTTACTCATAATACAGAAAAAAGTTTATATAAAAGTTATACAGAATCAAGAAACCTAAAGTACATAATTAATTTGATACATACAGGGTGGTGAGTAAAAACGGGACACGCCAAATATTACATTTTTTAAATGGAACACCCTGTATATTTTTACACATATAGATTTTCGAGAAAATTCTAATTCGGATATTGCAGTCGTCGTTGCGATATTTACCTGTTATCTGTTGTGTTTACAAGGTTTTTAGTAGTTAGTGTCAAAAATGGGTAGTTAGTGTCAAAAATGATTTACGTGTACTCGGAGTTGATGGATATCGTTTTAATTTATGGTGAAACAAGACAACATTTGTGTTAGTTCGTAGAAACTGAGTATAACGGACCCAAATGTGTTTACACATTGGTGGATAAAATAATAAAATACAGTGTTCCATTTGAAAAATTTTATAAAATCAAGTTTAAACTTTCTTAAAATGATCATATTATAAAAAATGACCTGTATAAAATATCAATATTAGCTAATATAGGAGTCTTTTCCTATCATTTGCCTATAACTCTGTCAAATATTTTTGCTCCAAGTGTTAGTAGTTGAAAATTAATACAACTTCTTTTTTCCAAAATTTTCTACATAACTTGGCAACCCCGCACTAAAATGTTAAATTGTTTATATTGCCATATATACAATTTTCTCAGAAATCCATATGTTTAAAAATATACAGGGTGTTCCATTTAAAAAATGTAATATTTGGCGTGTCCCAGTTTTACTCATCGCCCTGTGTGTTTCAAATTAATTTTGCCCTTTAGGTTTTTTGATTCTGTACAACTTTTATATAAACTTTTTTTCTGTATTACGAATAACAAGGGAGTTATTTTACTTTCTCACATTAATGGCCCACCCTGTATGTGTCATTTACATATTTTTTCACTACTATATAAAACTTGCATAATGTTATCTGATATTGATTTCATTCATCAATATTGTAATGAAAGACCAGATCTGTATAAATACTCAAACCCAATTATGTCTAATCAGTTTTAACTTCAGTAGGAATCTTATAAGATCGCTGTTTGTGGAGAACAAGTAAATAAGTAAATACGAAAAGTTTTTGTCGTTTAATGCCCAAAGTGCTTTTCGACTATTTAACTCGCTCAACGTATAAACATTGTCTTATTCGACCAGTAAATGTCTCTTATCGTTCTTAGTAGTTTGTATTCCATATTGCATTCACAAGGTTTGCTACAAGCGAAATTTGAAGAACATTTTTCACGAAAAGGTAAATCATTTATTGAAAAACATGATCACCGTTATGTTGCATAAAGGAAAATAGAGTGTATTTCATGATTAAACTATAAGAATGGATGCCTACGAAATCTTTGAGGAAAATATTAATTATTTACGCCATTTAATGAAACTCACCTCCGGCCTATTCTTAGTAAAATCAATTTATAATGTTAGCATACTGAAAATATCGAGTTTATATTTATTTAGGGAGGAAGAGAACGCTAAAAGCTATGCAAGGACTAATTGAAAAGCCCGCAGCAGGGATTGTATCTGACGTTTTGGAAATATTCCCTATAATTCCCATTCTTTCTGTTACAGGGTTGGATTTAAAAATATCCCTATAAATGGGACAAAAAATAGTATTCATTACAGGAGGAAAAGGAAAGGAATTTATTTTTAATGAAACCTTTCCACCTTATTAACCAAAAATTGTTCAAATTGAATAATTCTATACGTTTTTAAATTTTACTACCAATTTTGTTTTAAGTAGAGAAAATAACTTATAACGCACCAACAAGCGAAAGCGCATTCATATATAAATAGTAATTAAAGTAATGAAAGTCTGTTCTAATATCTGATTTCAGCTATCGATCTGTTATTGTAATGACTGTAACAGATGGTCCATATATAGAAAGTACCATATTGTTTGATGTTTTTTGTAGTAATTCATATCTTGTTATGCTGGAAAATTACTGGAATAACATATAAAAAATACTTTTGTTAAATGTATATACGGGGGTACCAAAATTTTGCAAAATTTTCTTGTGATTTCAAAAAACTTAAATGTTTCAGAGAAAAAAATAAAAATTGTGCTTTTTTAAATGGAATATTTGTTTGTTAAATAATGATTTACTGAATGTAATTATTTTCAAATAAGAAATATATATTGATAAATATTTTTTCTTGCGGGTTGTCCCACATAATTTTCCATAGTCAATAATAGTGTCAATAATTCAAATATAATATTTCAAATAAAAGTAACACTACCATACTTCTGGGACATCCTTCGTGTATAAGGTGGCATGGGCTTATTTGTGAAACAGACTACCTTTTTGTGTCCCTGTGAAATTATTATTTTTGATTGATTTAATTTTCCCTTAGGAGTACCACTTTACTACTACTATTACGTTAACAGTTAAGTAATTCTTACTGTAGTTACGAGGAATACCTAGACAAAGACAAATATTTAATCGTTTCGCATAAATATACACCTTTAGGGAATTAGGGCTTAAACTTTTCATTACCAACGTTCTGTTTATTTATTTTTTCTATAACAAATAGTGCCCCAACTATAATTAATATTAGCTTGGTCAGGTTGAAAGTTTCTTGCCTGGTTGTTTTGTCCTTTTTCCTTTTCATCCGTTTTACTAAAATGTAATCATAGTCTGTACAATATATTTCCTCTGCAAATAATTTTAACTAAACAGGGTTTGGCTTCTGCACATATTGTTCCCTAATGTTAAATTATATTCCCACAATTGCGGACAACCAATTAACATTTTTGACAAGCTAATATTGGTAATATAAATTATCGTAGTTCTGCTTTTTCATTAATATCCCCTAGTTCCAACATTTCCATTATATAAGCGTAAGCCTTTAAAACGCAAAAGGGATGTTTTAACGAACGAATAGGGTTTCCAATGCTTTGTATTTCGTTCACCTAGGGCCTAATAAAGCCCGGTTTTATTCCGACTGATTTGTTCTCTCGGCTAATTATATTGTTTAATGAAGTTAATTATTAAATACCGTTTCCAAAGGCAAAGCGCGTTCGAGGCGTCTTAAGCAACTTAAAAACCGACTTCCTTTATACTGAATTAAATTTGAAATGTACGTATATCTGTAGAATAAAAATACATATCTAACCATGAAATATGTTTTTCTTTTGGGTCATAATTGGTCAAAAATGAGGCCAAAATTAACAAAAAAACTCAAATTTACCAAGAGCCAATTCCGTCTCCTTAAGAAAATATAGCAAAATGAAAAAAGTGTCTTTTAAACTGTTTGAAGGATCAACATTAAATTTCTTATCCAATTTAGTAATAATTACCAACATTGAAAATGTACTACTCTTGAAAAATTAAATGGACGTGATTATCCAAAATTCCACGCAAAGTGTCCAAAGCATTCTGGGCGTGCACGTGCACAAGATGCATAGGGTCGGCTTATATTTATGATTAATTTTCTCGAAAGCAGAAGCATTTAGAATATCAGTTGCTGAAAAATATTGCTCCTCTATCACCCTTTTTATGGTACGCACTTATTTCAGAAATACCCCATGAAAGTATTATGAGCTATTTTTCATATTCGCTCATCTGGTTTATATAGTTCATTTACGATAAGTTTGCAATGCCATCGTAGTGCGAAATGGTACAGTGTTGCCAGGTTGTAAATATTTTTCAGAATATTTAAGAAAATTAACTTTTGATAGCGACTCTAGTTTATTAGAAATGTAACCTAGAACCACAATTTATTAGTCCATTTAAATAATTTAGGAAACAGTCAAAAATTTAAATTTCATTTAGAATTGTTCTGGGTTAATATGATTTTGTCAGACATAACCCAACATTTTTGACAAGTCTAAACATTGTTAATAATATTTAAAATACAGTTCATAATTGGTCTTGTTGAAAGATCCGATCACTGTGATAGAAGAAGACGTATTAGCCGAATTCGTATTCCAGCAATAACATTAATAAGATCATACATATTCGCGACTTTAGTGAAACCAAAATTCTTTCGGCTTTAAAAAGAATTAAACCCAAAATGACTACTTGGTGTTCCCGCGTTTCTGATAAGAGACTGCTCAAATTTTTTCTCGTCTTTTAAATAAATTATTCAACTTATGCCTAACTGAGTGTCGGTTACCTGATTTGTAGAAGCGTTTAAAAGTATATTCAATTTTTAAAAAGGGTGATAAATTTAACATTACTAATTTTCGTCCTATCTCTATTATATGTCATTTTTGTAGTTTTTGAAATATTACTTCATGACTATATTTATTATGACATCTCTAATATGATAACACCCTGTTAGTGTCACTAACTTGATAAGTGTTACGCAATTTATAGCCGATTCTATATAGACAACAATTTACAAACTGATATCATATATACGGACTTCAGCAAGGCGTTTGATAGGCTTGATCACTCAATTTTACTCCAGAAGCTTGATATGTTTGGCGTATCAGGGGCCTTAATGAATTTCTTCAAATCTTATTTAGACAACAAAAAACCGTATATAGTTTATAATGGGTATAAATTGATTGAGTATGTCGCTACATCAGGAGTTCCTCAAGGTTCCATTCTTGGACCTTTACTATTCATTATATTCATTAACGATTTAGTTAACAACTTAGATGTAAAATGCCCATGATGTGAAAATATACAGCTCAGTTCGCAACATTAATGACTGTATTCAGCTTCATCGAAACCTTCTTAATATAAAATATGTAATAATAACAGGCTAACGTTAAATATGGAAAAATGTAAAGTCATGGTCTTTCTCCAACAAGTTCAATCGCATTATGTTTAATTACAGCATTGATAATGACGTTTTGTCAAGTCCCAAAACATTTCGAGACCTGTGCATTGTATTTGATGAAAAACTATAATTTAATAATTATATTTATACTATTAATAGAACATATGGATTTATAGTTCGTAACTATCGTAATTTTTCAGGCTTAGATGTCATAAAGTTTCTTTACTTTAGTTACATTATATCAAAACTTGAATATATTTTATTTTAAATCTGATGGCTACTATCCTCCTCATATCGGATATCCGCATGAGGACCTTTTAAGTAACATTCTTTTATTAACCTTAAAACCAGACGAAAATACTTTTCGCAGGACTTTCTTTTTAAAATTTTACGGAATTTGGCAGACTGCCAGGAATTTATAACCAAATTATCATTTTCTATACCTAGGCTTAGCTCTAGAGAAAACGGAACATTTTATTTACCAACTCCTCGTATTAATGTACTCAAACATTCACCATTTTATGAAATCTGCAACAACTGTAATAAAAATTCTGTAGATATTTTTAACAGCCTTAATGACTTAAAAATACTTTATTTTTAATATCTGGTAGTTTCAAATATGTAATTTTAATCTTCATTTATGTGTATTATTTAGTGTATAGATTTTATTTATTTTCTTCTTTTTTTTATGATGGTCTGTATTTTTTTGTTCATTTTAATTTTGTTTGTNCAGACTTTGTCAAGTTTTTTGACGTATGAATCAGTTCTACCAATGAATCAAAGAAGCAAATAAATTTCAAAAATGTCACCTTTCCACTCATAATTGTAGTGATACAACAGCGGTACCGTTCTGACACATATTATATAAATATTAGTTTTTGTAAGTAACAAATCAGTAAAAACAATGCAAAACTAGAACGACGCCACACAATTATTTACATATTCCAATAACATAACCTCATTACTGATCTGAGGCTGGAAATCTGTTGGGTTGGTACATCCGAACTTCACGAAGAAATTGACGAAAATTAGAACATGCTCTAATTCGTCAAGAACTTGATGAATAAATTCATCAAGTTATTTGACAGCAGATTTGGTGCATTACACTGATACAATTTCTTGATGAAGCGACTTCATGAATTAATTGATCAATAAATTGTCAATGTAAAACAGCTATTAGGATTATTATATCGGTTGCACTTAATTATTAAATGTGAGTCATTGCAAACTTATCTTAAATAGATCATGTGAGTATATGCTGTGGCAAAACGCACTATAGAAATGTAGTATTTGAATTGAGGGACTGGTATTCGTGTGAAATCATAGCATTTCACGATGCTTAGAATCACCATTAAATTGCTAACAACGCCACAAAACTTTCAGACAAACTTTCAGGTATGTCCATTTGAAAGCTTAAATCATCAATGAATTGCGAAAGAACCGCAAGGAGAACTCGCCTTGCTTTGAAAAATAAATATCGAACTGTCGAGATTATTTGTCTTTTATCTCTCCCACATATTCCACGTCAAACGCACTTGGTGTTCCCTGTTTGATATTTATCAGAAGGAGCTCCTGGGAATCTTTTCCATAGTGGAATTACGTCATAATGTGACTTCGCTTAACTACGTTGACAAGGTAGATTAGAAATATGGGTTAATGGAAGTGCGGTTCCTGCATTAAAAATGATTAAAGTCAGAAGGTTGAGTAATGACCTAGAATTGGAGAGTTTGGTGCCGGAACCAGTTAATAGGTGGAAAACAAAATCCATTAAAATAGGGCTCATTTCTTTCATTCTGATTAAAAATAAGTATCAGGGAGATTCTTTTAAATAAGCACCAAAATTATCGTACTCTAAATTTTTTTCAAAGTTCGATTTACCCGGTTTTTGCATTAAAGTGTAAAGACTAAATTAAATAAATCAAAAACAAGGTTTTCTTGAAAATCCGTATCTAAATTTATTTATATCCATTTACGTCTACCCAAATAACTCAATTTTAACATGAAAAATAACTTATTTGAAAAGGTATGAAACAAAATACGCTGGCAGTTAATCTACTTTTCCTCTTAATAAGTAAAGGCACGAATAACATACCAAAAAATGGGGGAAAGAACATTAGACTCAGGCTAAGGTGGCATCGATTGTTGGTATTTTTTGCAAAGAACAATTACAAACATTGGGTAATTAATTTAAGGAACAGACAGGCGTGCTGACCGCAAGATACGTTATCTAATTTAACTTCAAGATCCCTTGGCTGCCAACCCTAAGATATAAATTACTTACGTGATGTTTATTTGTCACAATTTTGCAAGTTGGGATCATCTTCCGAGGAAGTTTCTAGTAAGTGAGACAAATGACTCTTTGATAGGGTTAATACTTATTCCTCCTTTAAATTATTTCATTGTTCTGGTCATTTTTGAAATACAGGGTAGCCCATCGAAAACGTACCGCAAGGCATTACAGGGTAGTAAAGAACTTTTCGGCAAAATCCAAAAACAGGTCAAATTTGTTTCTGAGGGGGACAACTTTTGGCTCAAAAAGCATACCAAAATCTTCAACCCCCTAAGTGGGGGTGCTATCCCCTAAATTTTTTCAAATGGGAATGGGGGTCAAGTGGGGGGTCATTAGAAAGGGCTTTTAATTCTCTATACATCGATTCTTACTTTTTGAAAATCGATTCATTATTTTAGAAAATATGCAGCTTTGAAAATACGAACAATATTTTTGACGAGAAATGCGAAAATCGATTTAATTTTACTTCAAAACTTACGGTATTAGTCAAGTAAATGCTGAAAATGTTGTCCGCCAACTTGCATACAATGATACAGGTTGTCTTCAAACCGTTGTCGAACATTCTGGAGCACTTGCGGTGTTACTTCGCGACATACATTAATGATTCGTCCTCGCAGATCTTCCAAGGTATCAGGTGGAGTGCTGTAAACTTTGCTTTTAATGTGCCCCCAGAGAAAGAAATCTAAAGGATTTAAGTCGGGTGACCGAGGGGGCCACTCAATTGCACCTCTTCGTCCTATCCAGCGTCCTGGAAACGTCTCATTTAGGTAATTGCGCACATTGAGCGAGTAATGTGGAGGAGCTCCGTCTTGCTGGAAAATCAGTTCGTGTTCATTGTAAGCAGGGTCGTCCTCTATGATATTTGTTAGAGCTGGGTCGATGACATTTTGTAGTAAATCCAAGTACATATCGCCTGTCAAATTTCCAGGAAGGAAAAAAGGACCTACAATGGAATTTCCAAAAATACCTGCCCATACATTCAACTTCTGGGGGTGTTGGGAGTGTGTCTCATGGAAAATCCTTGGATTGGTATCAGCCCAGTAACGACAATTATGGCGATTCACTAAACCATTCAAGAAGAACGTACACTCGTCCGAAAAACACACATTAAAGAGGAAATTATCGTTTATCGCTCGTTCAGTCATTATTTCGCAAAATTGCAAACGACGATCAAAATCGTCTTCATTTAGCTCTTGCACTAGCCGAATCTTATAAGGATGGAATTTGTATTTTTTTAATATTCGTTGGACACTTGTACGACTCACTCCTGTCGCAGTAGCCAATTGCATTGTACTCAGCGTACTATCCATTGCCACTTGCCCCAATACCGCTATTTCCGTAGGTTCATTTAGTACCGGATTTTCAACCTGCCTCTTTTTGTTATGAACGGAGCCAGTTTCGCGAAATTTGGCCACCAATTCGCGAACAATTTTTCCAGACGCATGTTTCTCAGGATGCCGTTGGTTGAACAGTTCGGCGACCCGATTTCCGCATTCATTGTTTTTGAAAAAAAGCTCAATAATTTCTACTCTTTCTGGAATTGAGTACACCATAATTAATCAATTTAAAAGACTCGGCAGTATTGGTACTCTTCAACTACAAGTCACAAGACAGTTATCTAGCAACTTCTTGTGGCCTATCTAAATACGAAACAAAAAGCGGACAATTTTTTGCTCACCAAAATCAGGCTAAAGAATTCGCAAATCAAAAAAAAAAACAGCGAATTCTTTTGAAGGAATTTACCAAGCTAATACCGTAAGTTTTGAAGTAAAATTAAATCGATTTTCGCATTTCTCGTCAAAAATATTGTTCGTATTTTCAAAGCTGCATATTTTCTAAAATAATGGATCGATTTTCAAAAAGTAAGAATCGATGTATAGAGAATTAAAAGCCCTTTCTAATGACCCCCCACTTGACCCCCATTCCCATTTAAAAAAATTTGGGGGATGGCACCCCCACTTAGGGGGTTGAAGATTTTGCTATGCTTTTTGCGCCAAAAGTTGTCCCCCTCAGAAGCAAACTTTACCTGTTTTTGGATTTTGCCGAAAAGTTCATTACTACCGTGTAATGCCTTGCGGTACGTTTTCGATGGGCTACCCTGTATAATGCCAAACTGAAGGAAGTGAGGAAATAGGAAATTCCAATTTATGTAAAAAATGTCTGCTCTCGATACACTGATATACAAAGTGTTTCAATTCGAGATCAAACTTTAACCACAAATAGAACTCAATAAATAATTCAGAAATGTTTTATAATGCAAGGGTCTAAGTCTCATCGTTTTCATTGTACAGGGCCGTATTGGTCGGTTGTTAACATCATATTACTTGCGAAATCTTGTATGTTTATGACAAATTGATTCAAATTTGGTATGGTGTTAACATTTACACGTATGCATAATTTACTGTAAAATTTACAAATTTTTGTTGGTCAGTGGCGTTGAAATGGGTAGTAAAGTGGTAATTTACGCCAGTGACCTAATAATCATTTGGAATTAATTTTTAGATTCCGTGAACAATTCTACATAAAGAAGGTACAGTTGTTGAAAATCGGTATAGTGTATCGTTTTACCAAAAATCTCAGTTGAATGGGAGACCGTTCTTCTGATAAGAAATGTAGTTTCTTAGGGATAAGAAATAAATTTTGAATTAATATTATTCAAATTCAAAACAATATTAAATAATGTTTACATCGGCGAAATATAATCCCTTGTGAGTAATTTATTGTATTCGTAATGTGGTGAATTCTCCCTCGGAGCTCAATTTTTTGTTGCGCTGCTGTGCGATGGATAGCATATTCAATGGTACTTCTAAAATTTCGTTTGTGCCATTCTGAAGAATTATAGGTATCCCTGCTCATTCAACTGTCGCGGTCGGTTCGTTTCAAACATATATAATTTCTTTAAAAATTACACCTACACATTAATTTTAAATCTGCGTTGTGCGTCCATTACAAGTATCCCTACACAATGATTGCCATGAAAAAATAACTGAACAATAATAGACTTATCTGTCATCAGGAACCGTCCTTTTATTTTAAAGATTTGAAAAATTAGTGTTTGTAAAAAAAATATTCAATATGATATGAAATTACCAGAAGAATGGTCTCCCATTCAACTGAGATTTTTAGTAAAACGATGCACTATACCGATTTTCGACAAGTATACATTTTTTATGAGGAATTATTCACGGAATCTAAAAATGAATCCCAAATAGTTGGCTTACAAGTTGGGGTAAAAAAATCTCACATTATTACCCATTTCTACGCCACTGACCTATAAAAATTTGAAATTTTACAGTAAATTATGCACATGTGTAAATGTTAACACCACAACAAATTTGAATCAATTTATTGTTATAAGAATACCAAAGAAAAGAAGTAATATGAATTTAACAACCGACCAATACGGTCCTGTACAGTGAAAACGGTGGGGCTTAGACCCTTGCTTTATAAGGCAATTCTGAATTATTTATTGAGATCTATATGTGATTAAAGTTTGATTTACTCGAACTGAAACACCCTGTATGTCTTTAGACAATAGACAACAGTAAGTTCATGAATGGATAGCTTTTCCTTGTTTACAGTGCCAGAAATGAAGGATATTTGTATATTTCAAAAAATATTTGTAGAATTTTTTACAGAAACACAAAAGGTTTCAATATAATCTAACACTGTTTTCGAGAAATTATCAACACTCATAAAAATTTTGGATAAAATTACACAATTAGATGATGGGTTACATCCTACAAGTAAAGTTACTAAGCATGTAATTTTACACTTTTTGTGTAATTAACTGAAAATGTAAATTTAAAAATCGATATACTTTACGACACTTCTGCTGTAATTGTATTAAGAAACAGGGAAACTACATTTTTAAGGACCAAAAATAAAATCTACTTTGTAATATTTTTAGAAACAATATACATTTTTACATACTTACATATTTTTCTAAAGTAACAGGTTACAACGTACGTTACGACAGGTTACGAGGAATGGAAAATAACATTAAATAAATTTAGAAAGATGTATTAATGCAGTAAATGCCTATATATTTTCAGTTAATTAAATAGCTTTCTTAAAATAATAGTACAATTTCTTTAAAAAGCTTCCCTAATTATTTAAAGGATAAAGTATTCTACATTTATTTAGGGGTATCTTTATCTTTCAATGCTTAAATTTAAAAATAAATTACCAAATTGATTTTCATACTCTCAAAAACCGTACGAAGTTTGAATTATTCTTATTAACTATGACAACTAATTACTTACTTATCTAAGACAAATAAGATACATTTTCTTCCTTGAAATGGACATCTAATGTAAAATAATTAAGCTACTAAAAAAGCATTCTTCATGTAATTCCTGGGAAAAGTCTTACTGCGGTTTTCATTCATATGAGGACTTTTTCTGAATGAAAATTTTGCCTGAATTGTTTAGGCATATTTTGGGGTGGAATCTTTGAATGTCTACTTCTTTTGAGAACATTAAATTGAAAACAAAACATATTGTTAGTAAAACAATAAGTAAAATAGGTCTTAAATAGGAAACCAAAATTCGGATGTTAGGCAAAATTCAATGCACTGTAATTGATATTTCTCATACTCTTGAGTAGGTAATGTTAAATGAAGATTTACCTATTAATTTGCTTAATCTACACAGTCATTTACACACAGTGTTTATTTATATCATTATATTTAGGTAGTTAAATCAGAGTGCTTCATTATTACGCCACAAATTAATCTAAACATGTCTACTGAACAGTTGTCTACAGACGCACGGTAACACCTCATCGGAAATACATAGGACAATTATTTTCTGGTAATTTCAGTTATAATTGAATTTAATATAATTTGGCTTTTAAATTTATTTTTATATATTTTGTATTTATGCCTAGTTTTATATAAATTAAAAATATTGTCATGTTTGTACAGCAGGTACTATTCAAAAATACTTTCCAAAATACTACATAACATTAGCTGAAAACATCAGCGTCAAAACGAGTTAGGTAGATTGTCATCAAAAATGAATCGCCATGTAAAACTATTTGAGAAATTTAAATTTCGTTTTATATAGTACTTTTGTTATGAGCTTTCTCTCTCGAAATAGACCCTTAATAACATGAAAATAAAACATCGTCTGCCTTCCAAGGTAGATATTTGTCCTGCGCATTTTTCTCCCTGGAAAAAAATAAAGTGGAATTTGATTTGTCACAGAGATTTTCTACAGCTTTCCTTTTGTTACCGTTTATATTGAAATATTTAGTTTCCCGCCACGAATCGATATGTAAATGTCGCAGTTGTCTGATATGCAGCTTTTCTTCTGAATACCCTACGGAGCCGTATCTTTTTCTGTAACAGTCTTTTTAATATTTATTGCTTTGGGACTGGCAATAAAAGACCTTACACGTAAGGACTTTAATTAAGTGGCGTTATAACTTTCCTGATATTAATACCCAGTGCGGTATATTTCACTTCCAGCCAGTTTCTGGCACTGTTATTAATTTCTAATATGCTGTGGTTAAAAGGTTATTAGAAATAATTTCAGTAATTGCCTTATTTCAGCGTCTGCACTGTCTATGAATTTCCGAGGAAATTAATAATTTAATAAGGTAAATTCCCACTTATTAGCATGTTTCTATTAATTGAAACTTTGGTCTCTTTATTAAACTGTTGGATGGAATTCTTCTTCGGTAACTTTGACAATATCGCATTAACCGCAATTGCTTTTAAGTTGGTTTAAATAGTGCTGATGTTTAAAATGATTATTAAAGTAACTCAGAGATATGAATATTTCTTTAACTTTTACTTTTCAGCAAATGTTAATGTATAATGTTAGGACATATACAAGATAAGAAGAAAATTCATATTTACCATAGAAGCCATAACCTATCAAGCAGAATACATTCCATTATAAGGGATGTCAATTACTGGACTTCAGATCACGGAAATTCTGGTAATGGACAGCCCTGTCAAAGACTAATATATTCAATATTTTTCCGTTATAAATCACGTCTGATGTAATGTTGCCATTAATAGGGGTGCTAATTACTGGGATGACATTTACTGGATTTGACTGGGAAGTAGAACTATGCAGATTACAATTGGACCTTTTGAAAAGAAAGAAAAAGTTAATATATATAAATCATATATCAAAAGATATAGGATTTAAAAATGTGTCATCTACGGATAGTGTGCAATTGAAGATATAGGTATCTCTTTATTTTCTATAAGCAGATGTAACTTTAGGATACCTACACATCAGAAAACAAAACCATTACAGAAATAAATGAAAATAAGAAAGGAGAATCGCAAAACTCTAAAATCTAAATCTTTCCACTTCTAATAAAAACAAAGGAATTTTGACTGAAACCAATTTATCCAACAAATCCATTCAAAGGAGTTTTATTTTTAGCCTGAAGTAATACTCATTGCTAAAAAGAACAGGTTTAAAGAAAAAATACCATCTGTAGCAGAAAAATTGAAGAAAAGAAATGATGACCTGTTTTAAGAAAACAGAATAAAAAATGAATGGGAAACTTAAGGTAAAAAAATGATGAAAATTAATTTCAGACGAAGCTGCAAAAGAAAAAAATAGAAAGAAATATAAAACAGGATAATTGGAGTTAGGAAAAGAATGTAATTGGAAACAGATCGACTAATTCTGTGATTAAAAACGGTAATGTAGAAAATGTACCACTTAAATAAAGTCAGTATTAGTTATGTACATTACAATTTAGTAATATATGTATAAAGATTCAAATTTTATTTCGTCAGTATTAGTCATTTACTAGATGTCAAAACTGAAATCCATAAATTAAATAAATAAAATAAACGCTTTTGAAAGGATTGTAATTCATTGCCATGCTTCTAAAATAAATGTTTAACATGTTTAAAGGGGCACAAAACGCGATAAAAAGAAAATACCTACAATTTTTTTATGGAAACGTAGTTGTTACAGTGTCAATAACTGACAAATTACCTTACTCTCTTCCAATTCTGCTTTGAAAATAATACTTCGCAAACTAAAGCAAACTTTACATTGATTCTTTCCATTGACGTATCTGAGGATATAAAAGTTACTTTTTAGATGTAAAAAGAGATAAAATGTATTACAATACAGAATATATAACGGAGTTACATTCTTGCAATATTGAAATGATTGATTTTAACTTTACGACTTCAGAAAGGGACCACTTGTGATATATTAGGGCATTCCACCGTAATAACGTTTTACGGTATCGCCATAAAACTTTGCAGCGATTGTAAAATATGCTCAAAATAACTCATCAATTTGGCTACATTTTCATTACTATTGGATTTGAATTGGTATTAGTATATCGACTAAAAGCATCGGTAGTCGTAAGGTAAAATTAGTTACATTGAAATTGAACTTCCGTTTAAAATTTCATATTTATAGTAAACGTAAAATTGTTTTAATATTTTCCGAAAAATACATTTATAGAATTCGTATAACAATCACAATCAACTTGATTCGATTCTTTATGAAGAACAGGTTTTATTGGAGAAGTTCTAACACTAATTAAATTGACTTTATTAAAAACTTTTTTACTATAATCAAATTTGCGTCAGTTACACTGCACTGCATTGAGATAAATATAACGTCAACAGCATAAATAAGTAAATATTACGAACATTCATTATATATCTAAAAACTGGTCAGCAAAGATCTCATCAAACTTGTGAAACGTTTTTCTCCTAAGATATTTTCTAATTCTGGCTTTAAAACAGTCTGAATTCAGTGATCCAATCTCAGATGGAAGTATATTAAAGAATTTAACGCCAAAATAATATGTGCCATCTCTGGATTTCGATAATCTATGAAATTTTGGCCTAATATGTGTCTCTCTCTCTTGTGTGGTGGAAATGAAAATTTTCTTGTCGAACAAATCTATTCTGATTATTTTTTATATAAATGAGATACTCAAGTATGTAAAACTGATGGCATTGTAAGAATATTTAGCAGTTTGAAATGCTCCCAACAATCATCTCTGTGTTTTATTCCAGCCATAATTCTAATACATTTACGTTGTAAACCAAAAATTTTATCACTGTGAGACGAATGACCCAAGTTCAAAATTTCATAAGTCATGGTGGCATGAAAAGTATCATAATATGCAGACATTTGTACAGGCTTAGATACTACACGATCCAAATTACGCAGTAGGAAAATATTCTTAGATAAACGTGCGGATAAATCATTAACATTCAACAACTCAATTTAGTGTCAAGGAGAATTCCACGAAATTTAATGCTATTTGAGTTATCACAAGTGTAAAAAGCAAATATTGAGTTTTGTCCACATTTAAATTCAATCTAATAGCAATAAACCAGTCCTTTATCAGCGGTAGCGTATCCACTTGATCCTCTGTGAGTTTAGTTAAGTTATTATTTGACTTTAAAGTGGTAGTATCATCGGCAAATAAAATAAAATCAGTAGTTATATTAGAATTTAGGAAATCATTGATATAGGTAAGAACAGAATAGGGCCCAATACTGTGCCTTGGGGAACTCCATGAACTATTTCTGTTAGGTGTGAAGAACAAGAATTATAAAAAACATACTGAGTTCTGTTCGATAAATAGATTATTGTTAATAACATCCTTGAATATTATTATCCTCTTACTTTTCCTACCGTTAAAGAAGCTTGCAACAGATGCTTTATTTTTAGCATTTTACAGTTTTTTTAAAGTGTATTGTAAGTGAATTTGCATTGTCTCGTTTCAGTATAACGCTGTAAAGTCTTATGGAAATTAATTAATACTATATGTAAATATGCTCCTACATTATACCTTCACACTAAAGTTTGTTCAAAATACTTCCTTCACGTCCGTTATTCCACACAACTTTTACAGGTATGTTCTCGCTTACGGACGCTATCAGGTCAAAACTTCCCATATTAAATCATGGCGAAACTCACATCTATCATATATAAGTAGCTCAATTTCCTCTCCAGTTCCAAAGGTGCTCCTGCCATTACCCGCTATTTTGAAAGCTGTAATCTGGGATAATGAGAAAAGCAATAACGTTCGCATGTTGCCATCCGCCTCCAGACGGCGGCTTGCGTAGTCTAGGCACAGACGCGACAGTGTCAAAAGCCCTATAACCGGATCTCGAAAGCGATGAAGCGACCTTAAAGAAAAATAAACGGCATCAAGTTGCTGAGTTTTAATTATACAAACTAGGTACTTACAGAACAAACAGAGATCAGGAATTTCCTCGGGCTGGTAATTTGGCATGTTTTTACTCCGAGGATTTCGTAAAAAGGTGGAAATTCGAGTAAGCAAATTAACTTATTTCGTGTTTTCTACCCGTTAAGTTTTTAATGTGTCTGTAATAGGTTTTACTGGTTTTAGTCAAGATCAAAAATACCGAAGTTGGTAAATTAGCTTTAGTAATGTTTGTTTTATTGCATATGTACAGAAAAAGTGGCGTCCATTTAAGCCAGTGATGTCTATTAGTATTCTCCGGACATAGTTATAATTATTGTGATATATGTTATATCAAGAAAAAAAGTTGTCTGTACTTTTCATGCGACATATGTTTTCCGTAGTATTTCATCACGAATCCGGTGTCAGAGTTGAGCTATCACATCACAGGAATTTCCTAACCTCAAAAAACAGGTCAAAAATAGCAAAAATTCACGTGCTAGGAAAAATACAAAAATTTTTTTTCTATATTCAAATTTTTATTTCGCAATCCTCGAATACGTAATCAGCGATCTCGAAAACCCCCATGTACCAAATTTGGCGCGAATCTGTTATTTTTTGAAAATTTGGTCGGCCATCTTGGATCTACCATCTTGAATTTTGCAAAATGGAACTCATATCCGTAATCAGCGACCCCGAAAACCACCGTATACCAAATTTGGCGCGAATCTGTTATTTTTTGAAAATTCGTGATATCTGACACGTTTTTTTTTTATTAGAAAAAGATCCATCAATTCTGACCATGCATTCATGTCGGCGGGGTCTTAATATACAAAAATAAATTTATATTTTTTCTGGCACTTTTTCGTAAATTTTTGCTATTTTTGACCTGTTTGTTTGTGTGGCTGTGTAATCATTTCATTGGATCAAATAATATAAACTCCTTTTGGAATCCATATGATAATTTAATGATAAAAACTAATTTTATTTATTGCCTTGCAATCTTCGCATATTCTACTACCTTCTCATGAACACGAATACACACATCCGCAACACATATCTATACTATACTATACTATAACTTAGTACTATTCCAATTTAATGGGTATCGCAATTGTAATATGTACCTACGACCACTACTGTAAGTACTTAAAAACACACTGTCTGCGATCAATGTAAGATTCCTATTATGTACGGTAAAAAAAAACGCACAGTTTTCCTAGCAACTGCCTAGCAACGGCCAATACAATAGTGTTTGTATTGACGGTTGCTAGGCGGTTACTAGGAAAACTGTACGATTTTTTTACCAAGCTGTGCGATTTTTTTACCGTACGACGTAATAGGAATCTTGCATTGATCGCAGACGGTATGCTTTTAAGTATTTAAAGTAGTGGTCGTAGGTAAAGTATAGCACGTAATACATGGTGTAATGCAATTACGCACTCATAGAATTACGCACTCGCCGCTACGAGGCGTCGTGCGTAACTTTTCCATTCGTGCGTAAAATGCTTTTTACAACACTTATTACGTAATATACTGTTCCCATTCCCATTCGTGCGTAAAATGCTTTTTACAACACTTATTACGTAATATACTATTTGTACTTTCTCTACAAAATTAAGCACAAGAGGTGATTTTTTTAAAATTTTTTAGGTAACACAAAATTCAAATTGTTTGTGGGTGGATATATGTAAGAAAAGTAAAACTGCTACAGAGACATTGGTTAATTTTGCTATATCTAAGGACTATGTATTTCAGTTTTTTTAACTATTCAACTATTCGAATATATCCTTAAGTAAAGACAGGTAAAGATTAGGCCAGGCCAGTATAAGTATAGTCTTTCTGAAGTCAGTTGAACATGTATAAAAACGCCTAGCAATACAATTTAACGAGTTTCATAGGCGCCCCTAAAAAAGTTTTCTGCTACAGGTAAAAATTAATATTAATTTGTATATAACGTGTAGAAAATTTATATTATATGTTCATTTGGCCAACATCATATTTTAATTTTATGTCCTCGAACAATTTTATTATATTGATGGTAAATTTTGGTTATGACATATCACTGTATAGTTCGACCAAACCTGTATATGGTAAACAAATATGGGGACAAGTTTTTCAAATATTTCAATGCCGAGTTGATGTGTAGGGGCCGATCCTGGTATATACTGCCTAGCTCTTTGGTCTTTAATTGAGATCGGAAAGACTATACTTTCTTATATCAGCTAAATTTTATAACATCAAAGACTAGATAACTAAGTAACTAAGATAACTTAACACATAAAATTGCAATATTTAAAAAGCCTGTTCTTACAGGGTTGTTCAATATTTCGTCTTGGTGTAGAAAATAGACGAAATTGTGGACAGAAAAAAGAGCATTATTGGCTCACAAAAAGTCCCTCTTCCAGATTGCACCTCATACCTTCTGAAATTTGAAGTGTCTTGAACTTGGCGTCATCAGATGCTTATTTTTTAATGTTTCAAAAATCATTTGCAATCAGAATTTTATAGATGCCAGTTGAAGCGATGCAAACTTACCTAAAAGCTGTAATGAGCAAATTAAGCAATAAAGAATTTATTAAGGTGTACTCTAATAGATAGAATGTCACACCAAGTAAAGGGTGTTCCAAAAGTGACATAGGATTTGAATTGTGCGCAATTTTAATTCAGAAGAATTGGCAGCATTGTGCAGGATTACACGTTGTATTAAACACATTGTGATTAGACAAAATGGAGTGAGATAGATGAGGGAGTGATGATAATGAAAATTGATTACAAAAAGAACAGATCAATCACCCCAACAGCGTAAAATTCACATCATAGACCTCTTTTATGCACGCGTTTTTCTCCTCTCAACGCGAAATTGAGAAAAACGGCATATTTCTGCTCCATTTTATGCACGCGTATTCTATCAGTTGTCTCTAGTTTCATGCCACACAGTAGTCAGTGAAGTATATGAAAATGGATCCGTGTATATTGTATTTGTGCTATAAAAAAATATGTAATAGAAGACGTAAGAGGCGTTGGGCAGTACATCCAATTAATAGAAATAGAATTCAATTGCGTCCATTGCATCCATGTCTTGCTTGATCAACAGCTAAACTAAAACTAAAACAAACTGTGCTAAAACTATTCTTGACAGACAGAGCCACTGGACTTGCGACAAAGAGCGCTTTGCATAAAAATGCCGATATACTTTAGTGCTTTTTCGGAACGCGTGTCGCCAAGCGTTCTGTAAAGCCATCGCGACAGAATTGAAAACGCGAGAGCAAATAAACGAGCGTAAAATGCATAAACGTAGTAACTCTGTTCAGGGTATCTTGAAACGCGGCGTTTTTGTCAACTCGGCGTTGAGAGGAGAAAAACGCGTGCATAAAAGGGGTCATACTGTCACTCTTTGGGTATATAGTGGTCGTTCTTAAATAACCCAAGGATTGTCTATGTGCCAAAATTCGACAGTTTTCACCGAAATAGGAATGCACCTCGTTACTAAACATGATTTTTTTAGAAAAATCACCGTAGACTCTCCAGCATCCAATCAATGAATGTCCGGCGCATTAAATGATCGTCTGGTTTCAAATCCTGGATTAGCTGAATCTTGAATGGATACAGAAGCAGATATTTTGTTAAAATCCACTGCATTGTGCTTTTTGAAATATTCAATCGCAGTGACTGACAGCGACGCACTACGCATGACTTTACCGTAGCAATATTTGATGAACGGCGAGTACGAGGCCAGCCTGCTTTTATATTGTCTACAACTGAACCTGTTTGATTAGATTTGGCAATTTATTGTTTTACAGTTATTTCATATGAAGCGTTCCTTCTATCGAAAATTTCACGTAATTTGCGCACAGTCTCAGCTACACACTCTACGTACTTGCAATAAATTTTCACAATCTTCACTCGTTCATCCGACGCGCTCCATTTTGTCTAACCGCAACATGTTTACTACAACATGTGACCCCGCAAAATGCTGCCAACTCTTCGGAATGAAAATGGCTTACAATTCAAATCCTGTGATACCTTTGGGACACCCTTTATAAGGAAATAACAGTTAAAACATTATGATGCAAGTCACCACTTTATCCAAGATGAAATAAAATACTTAAATAGTTACCTTTTATTGCTTTTTTACAATATGAAATTAAACCCATCTTTGCCGTAATTTTAAACGTCTTATACTTCTAAAAGAAAACATTTCTGCCACATGTTACAGCCACTAAAGCTTAGGTAAATATTTTAATACATTCACTATAAAACATACAGCAGCTGTGTATTTTTGAACATATATAGAATTATGGACAGATATGAAGCAATATAACTCGAAAAGTTTCATATCCACCAAGTCTTCCACTTTAGAAATTCCATATTGCAATACGCTTTCAAATATTATACTTCTTATTTCATACAAATGATTGCAGAAAGTTTTGATTAATATTACTCGCATACTTATGCAGGCTGTAAATCTTTCGAATTCTACCAAAGATGGAACCAAAAATAAAAAATGTTGGCGTGCTTCAGTTTTGAAAAAACTATTAAGTTTTACTATTAAAATAATAGAGATAAAATTTTATTTTTCAAAGTGATTATTCAGATAAGAGTAAACAAAGTAATGCAGGTGAAATTTAGGATTTTTGCAATACGGTATATGAGTCCGTCTTCGTAAAATGTGTATTATGTATGTATTTTTTTTTTTAATATACATGTAAAGTACTTCAGGGGTATTCAAAACTTGTGTTTCTCTTTCCGAGATATTCAGTTTTTATATGAAAACCTATATGATATAACCGCCCATTGACAAAGTATGATGCATTCTGCTTTTAATATTATTAATTATAAGCAACATAACAAATTATATACCTACATATATAATTTAAACTTACCCATTTAGGCATTTAAAGATAATGCTGGTTAATATAAATCGCAGCAAACTTCAGCAAATGTGATCTAATATTTAATGAATTTCAAACTACGGGGGATTTTAATAAATAATTTGCATTTCTCGCTCTTAACAAGATTAAATATTTTTTGCTCTATTTGTATTCAAATATACAGTTTAAACTTTAGCTCTACTACCGCCGTTAGTTGGGAATAGTCAAGTTGCTCCTAAGTTAAATAATTTTGTATTTAAAATAACAGAATAATTTAATATTTAGCCTCTAACTACCTTAATATTACATATGTGTATAAAATCCGATATATGTGTATATAGTTTGAGGAAGCCTTTAACAGGGCAATGATACTCTATATTTAGTTTCCGTACATCGTCTGTTTGTTGAACTTGGCAAATCTATGATTAAAATGTAGAATGTCTGGTTAGAGACTTATACATTTTTCTGCGGTATTTTCAATTAACCATCCAATAATAATGTACTGCATGTACAATGTTATTAATATATTTAAAATCTTTGGACACACGCAGATTTTAAAATAAAAGTTTTATCTTAAACTAATATGACATAAGAATTGTTAAACTGCACACATCTGACATGTAATGTACATATTTTGAAAACAGTCCATTGTATTATTACGCTTCTTCTAAGTGGATGAGCATAGACACATGCACTGTCGAATATAATATATGATCATACCGCATTGTGTGAAGTGGAAACTTATGTTCATTAGAATCTTATACATTACAATTACAGTTCTACAATAAAATTTCTGAAATTTTAATGTCGTGTGTTATTAACTTACACGAAGTGTTACAAACAGTTTAATATATTTATAATTATAGTTAATACTAGAAATTCTAATAATGAGTATGGAAGACTTTAATAAATTATAGCTATAATTTCGTCCAGAGTATTAACAACAATGTATACTGCTTGTTATACAATAATTTAAAAGAATACTGTTTATAGTCACTATACAACTGTGTTAGCAATACGTGTTTTATATCTAATAGTCACCTGTTTATCTGTCATATAGTATGTTCTTATAATAGCATTTAGAATTCTAATAGAGAAATCTTTTCACCGGTTTTATTTAGAAAATTATTAAACATCAAAATCATTTTTAAAAAATCTACATTATTTTTAAAGGATTGTGTTAGCTATAATGCTAATGTAAGGGAGGTAGGTAATCTATCTATCCCTTTTCCAAATGAGGAAATTGTTCGTGGATAGAATATTTTGACACTTAAATTAAAGGTTCAATAAAATGGGAGTAGCTTATTTTGCTCAGTTTATTATAAATAACAGTTAAGTGCATGATATCGGCATGATTTTCATATATATTCATATAAGTACATAAAAAGTAGAGTATATAAAACATTATTTTTAAGGGTTTAAATAAATTCACAAATTTCCAAATAATATAAAAATGAGACAAACATATACATGATCATTCATAACTTATATCCACAAACTTGGGAAATGATATTGCATATGATAACACGAGAAAAGGTCAAAAAATGCATCTTGAGGCAGTTTTGAACATTCAAAAAGGGCAGCTGACAATAGGATTTAAATAAAGGTTGGTTGTAATTCTTTCATATCCAATAGATAAACTTTCCAAACCACTTAACCCAATTTTGTATTTCATTCGTTTGGTCATTTTTATTAGCATACTTAATACAATTTTGTTTTATATTGTTTTGGTCGCTAATATTTAACTAGCATATGTCATTCGAAATTATTTAATTGTTTTCATTTAAGTAGATTAATTTTTCTTTGTATATTCGGATATTCTCTTACTTAAATAAATAAATAATAACAAGATGCTTTCTCCTAAGAAAGGAATTGAAAAGTAACATAGCAATAAAATATTGAGTATTAAATTTCACACTGACATAACTAACGTTGAAAATGGTTCGTAATTACACTCAAAAGTGTTACAAAATATTTTATATTTTACCTAAACGTGGTTAAAAGTTAAACAACTCTAATGTTTATTCAGAATTAAATGTTATGTATATTATTATTATTATTATTATTATTATTATTATTATTACACTATCCAGTGATAAAAGAGACATTTAATTGATCATTTGACATATGTCTTATTTGTATTCTATGAGTAGGTATACAAATTCTAAATTTTCCAACTGTAAAGTTGCATAAAATTTCCTTTGCTACTATGGGATCTCCTTGTTTCGATTGGTCAAGATTGTGTTGTTCCTATACGTTTAATAGATATTTTTACCCACCACTATTTAACGGGAATAAACAATAACAAAGTGGGGTGAATAAAAAATTAATGAACATATTACATCACGAGAACTAACAATTCTGTTTGTCAATGATAAGACTAAATTTAAAACCGTATTTTTCCCTTTTGAAACAAACATTAGCATCATGCTAGCTACCCTTCATTTTAGCTGGTGTGCAGTAATATTCAGCTTAATTTTTTTTGAATTAATAATTATGCTGGAACGTTTTTTGTGTAAAAATATTTTTACCATGCTGCGTTAGACTAGACTTGAAATGTGTATGAAAATATTTGCATTACAAATTTCCCCAAAATTGGCATATTTCATTTGAAATCGCCGAGCGTACTTCCCGAACAACTCGAAAATTTCTACTGTACGAAACAGACATAAAAATTAATAAAAATACGGCGCATATATTTGCATAGTAATCACCGCACGTTTGACTCGCAAATAATTTAAGTCGCAGAAAATCTTTTTTGAGAGATGTACGCCAAGTGGACGGAAATAAATGCTAAATGATTAATTTTACGTTATAGTAATTAAGGGTGTTATACGGATAATAATTCACCGATGACACGATGTAATTTTCTAAGACCTGAGGGATGCATGTCAACCATTACCATAATATAACCCGTGGTACCTTTGTATGATAATTGTTTGGCATTTGATGCATATATTGACGTGATGTTCCTTGTAATTTCTATTGAAGGGCGTTATTTCTTATTTTTTATTATTATCTCGAAATAGGATAATTGCAGCAAAGTACCACACTAGTAGGAAAAAAACACTTTTTATCTCATTATCACCAACTGTAGAAACAGCTAGACTATCAACAAAAATTAGTTGGTTGTTACATATACTAAATTTTTACTAAACAAATTACTTTTTCTCTGGAATATTTTTCAAAAATATCGTAGAAATTGGTCAGAATGTATTTGATGATAAAATACTGGTAAACTAAAATAAAAAAATGCAGCTTTACTTTTAATTCACATCAACAATAGAAAACGGTTTTTAAAATAGATCTTTAACATACGCATCTTATGAAGTAAAATTTTCCAATTTTTCTTTTATTTTTTGGTAAAGTAAGCAATGTACGAACTAGCATTTTGTTATTTAAAATTTAAAAATACATTATTATAAAAACATCTTGAATCACATCGTTTTTAGTACCACAATTGAAAGGTAATCAAATTTTCTCTCGAGATATTTTCTAAGCAAATAAGAATATTGAATAAGAAATTGTGGATTAGATATGGGAATATTTTTCGTTTGTAGAACGCAAAAATATATTTAAAAAAAAATAACAGATGACTTCTGTTTAGGTAGTTTTTATGTGATTTGCTATAACTTAATGGTTAAATATAAAATTATATTTTTTATTATTTATTTATTACATTCTTTAATAATATTAGGATAAATCGAAGAATATATCGTATATCAAAATAAATAAATTAAGCAACAATAAAAGAAATTGTCAATAAAATGTTAAAAAACCTTAGAACACTGAAATTGTCCTCGATTGGATCGCTGAAGCTGATTTGAAAACAAGCCCGCATTATGTTGCGTATAAAATTATTGCACAAATAAGGGTTCGTAGCTATTACAGAAGTTTTAGGAAAACAACGTATTGTTTGACCCAAACTTTTCCAAAGATGTACATCTCTGCTTATCGAAATTGGCATCCGACGCGATAGCTATATAATATTATCTTTTTTAAAACTTATCCCTTACCTACATGCTTGTGGTAAAAAAAACCAGAATTGATCAATTGGATAGGCAATATTCCCCTTGGATTTTTATGTTCATTGCATTTAAAACTTTAAACCTGAGAAGATACTGTTTTCCTGAAAAACTAAAACAAAAATAACAAATCTTAATTTTAGTTAAAGGGAGCCTCATCTCTTTTTTTATTTTTTAACCATTATTTAATCATTAACGATTACACAGTGCAGAAATTTTATAGTTCTCTTATTAATTTAGCCGTAACTATATAAGCAGCATCACTTTGTTATTTTAGAAAACAGTGTCTAAACTGCTACAAATGATTATCAAATTTTCAATTTGGTTGTTGCCTTTAAAAAGTGTGTATGTAATTGTTTAAACAGTTCAAATAAAAATCTATAAGAAAATATATTTGCCCAAAATTGATTTCTATATGCCATGCACCTATATTTTATATTTCACAGATCGAAAAATTTGTTTGCACAACAATGCCATCCTCAGACATGAAGAGAAAGAATATGTAGTCCATACGATATTTGTTGAGGTAGAAGTCCAAAAAAGAATAAGCCAATAAAGTTCTGTTATCGGATGTACTGTAACAATTTAGCGCGGCAGGGGCGTGCCCTGAAATTTTCTGCCCATGTATTTCTACCTCGGGTGTAGAATACGGTTAATTCCAAGAAAGTGATGCAGGAATCTCCTTCTCAACAAATATCGTATGGATTATACTTCTATTTAACGCATGATTGTTCTATGGCTAGTAACGATTAAAAAAACTTTCAGTTTCTAAAGAATCATCAGTGGGAATGTTGTAACACATCCTATCTGTAATTAAATTTTAAGATCAGAAATATTTAAAAAATTGGTAGTGTAACGTTAGATGTTAGAACAGTAGCACAGAGGTAAATTGTTGTATCTCCAATTTAGTAAATTTCGAGAAATTAACGAAAACAATTTAATTTCATAATACCATAAGAATTGCAAAACAGCGAAAATTAGCAGCAGAGCAGGTTAGAATTTTGAACGCCGTATAAATACGATCTGAATGACAAAGCGGCATTTATATAATTTTCGTATCTCATACCTGTAGTATGATTTAGTGGACTTACGACTATTTACCTCAACACCAAGTAACAGGCTACTTGTCATTTGTGAAAAATATATTTTTACCCCAAAATATAATTCATATATGCAAAAGAAAAAACATTACATTCTAACTTTAAAAACAAAAAAGAAAAACACCAACATGAAGTTCACTCATCATCATCATCATCATCATCATCATTCTCATCTTTTGATGCTACAGGCATATTTTGGTAATAATTGTGAAAGGTTTTTGGAACCCATGAAGGAGTGTAATCAAGTGGTCCTTTTTCTTCTTGCTGACCCCTTTTGGACTATTTCGTAGTTTGAAAGGGTGTCTAACTTGAAAGTTTCTTCAAATTTTGTTTTATAATAAATAATTGAAGGCAATTGGGCACATGCTCCAAGCCAAACAATTGTAGATATTAAACTGTTGCACCAGTAGCTCGAATGAGCTGCTCCCAATCCCAAGGATTTGCATTCTGGGTTCTTTTTTTACTGTTCTTTCAATTCAACCATGAATATGGTCTGCTTCCATATGAGTATGCCCACGTAATAAGTATTTATGAGCAACTGTTTTCAAGGGATATAATAACCAAAAATAATTTGTTAACATCATTATGTTTAGGTTTTGGCTCGGACAATTATCGGACCATATTATTAAAGTCTCTATTTCACTTCCAACAATTATATTGTTAGCCCATTTCAACAGCGTCGAAGCTATTTCATTTCCCCCCCTTCCAGCTTTTGACTCGTTCCAAGTTACACACGTACGATTTCTTTTGTGTGGCATCGTATATTGTTAGATTTAGTGTCCACAATTTCAACAAGTAGAAGCTTTGACAATTTTTCTTTCCATGGCTAGAAATTGGCCTCAATGATTTGGGATCGAGGGGGATTATCCCTTTTTATCCTGCCTCATCTCGTGTAGGTCTGGACAGCCTTCGTAGGTGGGCCCCATCCGTCGTCTATCCCGATCGCAAATGCGGCCGGTGTAGGCGCTTTGTGGGACCTCTTTTTGTCCTGGCTGGGCCCCGCCGGCTAGGGCCCTTTCTTCTGGCGCTCTTCTTGCTTCGCCGGCTCGTCTTTGTGAACCCCGGGGGTGGTGTCATGTTTATGGTTGGGTAGGGTAGTGCGGCTATGCAGCCTGGGGCTTTGACAATTTGACAGATATGGAGTTGGCAAGCATTTTTGCAAGTCCAACATTATTACCTTTGTTTTGTCAATACCTCTGCTCATTTCTTTGTAAATTGATCAGTTGTAAATAAACCTAGTGTAGAACACAGAACACGTCAAGAATTGGAGATACGACTATCTGCCATTATGCAAACTAGCCATCCCATTCATGCGCACTATCGCTCAAGGAGATACTATCGTTTACTTCCTTGAATACAGGAGATGCTACAGTTTCTAATGCGCATAACTGCTAAACTAATGCATTTACACTTACGATCATTTACCGCACGAAAAAGAAAATTTTCCTGTATGGTATAATGAAGTAACCTAAAACTTGGTTAAATGTGGAGATACGACAATTTACCTCTGTGCTACTATGTAGAATCTAACGTGCATAGGGGGAACATAACTGTGTTCATTTCCAATGTGTCAGAAGTTTGCTTGATGACGAATTCAGAATATTTTTCACCTAACAATTAAATTTTACAGTTTTATCGATATAAAAAATCTAGGTATATAAATATGCATGAGAATAACCGCACAGAGAATAAACAAAGATTGTTTACATTTCAGAAGGAGTTTTTGAATAAAAATATTTTTCGTTGTTACCTACTCCCTACAACTTTCAGCATAATTACTGCCTCGGAAATAACTGGAACGGACGAGATATATCAACATACTTCACTTGATTAAAATCGTTTGAGTAAACCGTTCTCTATTCAAATGCAAAATAGAGAGCTGTTCTTGGGCATCTTTATTACTTTTAGTTTAGCTTCCAATCCACTTAAAGGTTCTACTTAGAGTTTCTAAATTTAGATGTCAATAAGCGGAGCTCCGGCATATTTTTACTAAGAAATCTATATTGTGGGCCTCCAGGTCTAAGGGAATTATACCGTTTTGTAGGTTTTAGAAACGTGCTCAGGGGAAGACGAAAAAATGCGTATTTGTGTTTAAATGAGTTTGGCCTTTTCCTAAATTAAATTGATTCTTTTTATTTTACAATGGTTTTTCTGTACTAAATTCCTTTACATAATTGTAACTCTTAATAAATTATACATCGCACATTCTATAACTTTTTTGTTACAGGAAAAAGAAAACACATTGTCATTTTTATTTATTGAACACTGTTTTTTTCTTCTTCTTAACCTGTGGTTGGGTTTCATAGCACCGCGGCCTATTGTATTGTGCGTCCCACTATACAAACCTATTCAGCAACTAGTTTTGTCTTTTTTACAAAGTCCAAAAGCTTCCTTGCCGAGACTTCTCTCAGTTCATTGGATTCCAGAAAGAGGTCCCCAGGAGCGTCATCCTACTACGTGCAAATCTTGGGCAGTCGCCCATGATATGCCGAGAAGTTTCATCCACCGAGTCACATCCTCAGCAGACCGGACTGTCTACAAGATTGTTTCTTAAAGTGACAGTGCCCTATTATAAGTTCCGTCACATTTCTAAGCTGAATTTTATTCAAGCTTAGCATCTCATGTGTTCTTTTCTTAAAAGTACCACTCCGTAAGCTTCTTCGCATAGCTTTCCCTGGCCTTGAAGCCCAGTATTTCCTATGTTCTGACTCAATCCATTTGCCCAGAGCTCCTTACCATACTGGGCGATGTGACACAGAAGGGTTCCGGGCCAATGAACTCTGCTTTGGGTCTCTTTCTAGCAAGTTCATCAACTTTCTCATTTCCGTCAACACCCAGTACAGTCTAACTGTACATGTTAATGGTAGACAGTTCAGTCAGCATTTGTAAACATTCCCACACAAGTTTTGAACTTCCTTGTATGTATCTAAAGCCTTAATTGCTGCTTGAATGTCAGAGAATATGTATACAGGTATTAGATTATGTTTATAATCTCTACTCCGCTAAACGCGCCATTATCGTGAAGACTATAACTTGCATTCCATCTGGGTCTGAGTCCCTCTGGCCGTTTTGGAACCGTCCGTAAACCATACCAGGCTCCATCTTTCCAGGGTACAAACTTTTCCTCCCATTTGCTCCGATCCTCTATTCCTTCTATTGACTTGTGAAAGTGAAACCTTGAAACCATCTTGTCGGATACTATTCCTAGAGTTGGTTCCGACATAGATCTTTCCATAATCCCGGAATAGGGACTGCTTATCCATTCGTTATTGTCCTAACTCAATATCTGTTCCACCATTACATGAAGCGGCGGTAGATTTAGCACTTTTAGCGCAGCTGTAAGGGTCAATGGCGTTGTCCCCGTTATACTTAAACATGCTAATCTCTGGATTTTATTCAGTTTTTTCCTCGCTGTGGTCTGTTGCGCCTTTTGCTACATTGCACCATAAAATGTCCTAGGCCTTACTAAATATGTATACATCATACATCCTTGGCTTCAGTCCACATGTTCTACACTATGTTCCATGAACACTTTAGTAGAATAATGTACACCGCTGCCCTTAGAAGTTGAAAACCTTTTCTTTTATGTTTAAGTATTTAAAAATAGGTCAAAGATATAAAAAAAATAACTAGACTGACATTTGTGAAACATCTTCAAATACGTATTATAATAATTTACACTATTACCAACAAATTTATTTAATACATGTACAGATTAAGTTTACTCCAGCAGCAGTCAGGAACTAATTTGAAACTGACTGAAATATTATACTAATTACTTACTGGAGTTCATGCATAAAAAGTAATAAAGTAAAAAGTAAAATTAAAAATTCTTGAACTAAAAAGCAAAAGCATTTGCTTCATTTTAAATGAATAATTTTTTTGCTTTCGCTGTATAATAAATTTGTCGGACTTTGTAGCAGATGCGGTCTAAACCCACCCTCATTTGATTAAAATTTAGCCGCATATGATTAAAATTTAGACCAGTGTCCGCTTGTCCGCTTCAGTTAGAGCGCATTGCCCCCAATTGATTATATTCTACAGGGTGTCCGGAAACTTTGAGCAGAAAATTCGAGGTGCTGTTTTATAAAATGACCCACTCTCAAAAATAATGATTATATTTCACCTTTTCCAAAACTCAATATTAACGATGTTACGTAATTTGGAAGTAGATTTTTGTAATTATTATTTTATCATAACATTTTCTTCAATTTAATACATTTTTTTAAATGTCAGGAAACTCCTGCAGAAATAGGTTTTCGAGATTTCGAATCGACTTGAATAGTCAATAATTGGAAAAAATGTTTGTTTCAGTGTAGAACAAAAAATATACTTGGGGTGACTTTGTAACACAAATCTCTATGCCCTAGATCATGGGTCTATAGGAACTTGCATGTTAAGAAATTCTGGACAAGCAGCAGGACTACAAACTCAATTCCTCATAATCTTCAGACTATCATTGTGATATTTGATATTGATGTATTTAATTAATTGAAAAAAAAAAACGAGCAAAAAATTATGAGCAATTTTCTATTCAATATAGGTGATTTAACACCCTTTAGGGCTTTAGAATATTAATGAATTTTTCTCAAGAGTGCAGTTTATTATTAACTAGGTGCATCAAATTAAAAAAAAATAGTAATGTTAATTAAAAAAATATATACTTGACTGACTAATGTCATTATTTCCTTTTAGTAGAAATCTTAAAGTTTGCTTATGGACATCCTTTATGTGCATCGCTGTAGGTATTATGTGGGTTTCGGAATACGGGTAGGAAAATTGTATCGCTTCTGCAAGAGTTGCTTTGTTTCTGTAATTTCTTTACTATTTATAAGAAGAAAGTTTAATTCACAAAGAATATTTGTTTTATATTCATCACTTCTGTAAGTTTTTGATACAGTGCTCCAATAATTTCTGAAACGCTATTTTTATATCCGAAATTAAATGCCTGCTTCAGAAAGAATTTCGTTTTGTAGAATTCTTGGTATACTTCTTCAAGATTGTATAACTTCAAAACCATAGCGTCCGCATTATTTCTTCTAATTGTTAGTATTATTTCCGACACTATAAAATTTTAAAAATCTACCTAGGTATAAGTTTATCTATAAAGTTAAATAATATCATCGGAGCTTCGTTTCAAAATACATCCAAACGTTTACGCGCCACTGATATGGAAAAAATACCTTGGCAAATATATGCCTGTCTAGATTAATTTCCTTTGATGCATTTTCAAAGAAGCGGCTCCGAGCTGAATGCCGGTTAGGAAGGAATGTCGGAATTAGGAGAAGCCGTATCGATTTTACAAAGCGTTTTTATTTTATAGTTAAATAGCATATCCCCTACAATTTTTAGATCTCTGATTGTCCAGGAGAAATAAAACTAGGGATGTGATGAGAACAGTTGCATTTTTACCTAATTGCTATTTTTTAGATGTAATATAAAACATATATAAAATACTCTCTCTTTTTTAAGATTGCTTCAAATAAGATTTAGGTATTACCAAATAACTTTCAAGGTTATGACATTAATGTTGGATGTTAGTGTCGTGGTTGTGTATGGCTAGCTTCAATTTCGTCCTGCAACATGGCCACACGATGGGTGCCATGCCATGGACGTGTGTTGGTCGCCTCTTGAGTTGGTCCCGACTATTGAGACCGGTCAGTTTCTCCCCTCAGCATCATCATTGGGTTTAAGACCCGTATGATGGAACGGGAAGGATCGGGCTGTCCACGGTTCCTCTTTACCTCCGGTGCCAGTACGTTGAACGCCTGCTTGGGGGCTGGAGAGTTCCCTGGCATCTCGTTCCTCTTCCTCTTGATGAACGGCCCTGCGGCCATCATCGAGGGGAGATGAGATTTCCGATCCTTCGCTATCGTTCTGAGTTCAATATGCCCAGGTGGAGATTTCACGATCTATTTATTTCGTTTGTTGCTACCGAATCGGCCGTTGGAGCAATCCACTAATGGGGTTTCCACTTAGGACTCTGGAAACGGGGTTCAGGCTTTTATATCATCTTGTATGTACTTGGTTCGGGTCTGATACCCTAGTGACTGAAAATCAGTCTTTGATTCACGGACTCCTTGGTGTGCCGGTACTGGGGCTTTTTAAACTTGGTGCAGCGTGGAGCTGATCGAGAGCGTTAGAGCTCGAGGTTTGTGTATTTTTTTTTGCTGAGAACTAATAACTCAAGAATAAGTAAATGTACATCGTTTATTTAAAAGATGCTGATAGTACATAATGCTATAGGAGCGAATTCTTTTCGAATGGCTAATGCTAGACTCTCACCAGGAACTGTGCCCTGGCTGATAGCCTGCAATTGCCGCGGGTGCGTGTTCAATCGCCAGCAGGGTGAATCCCGGTAGAACGGCTGCTGCGTAGATTGGTTCAGTGACACCTCGTTTCGGTCTGGTCGCTCGGCTGTGACTAGTTATCTGAAACTGAATAAATTAATTCCAGCTCGAGGTCTTGCGGGAGACGGCTTTGGTGGCGATCTCTTTGGGGATTTGGAAAGGGTGGTGAAAAAATGTATTTTATTTGTCCCTCGTCGGCGGTCTCAGGGAGGCTTTGGCGTAGCCCGTAGTCATCGTCCAATGTCGTAGGGGTGGCTACCGCTACTCGCTCTACCGTCCTGGTGGCTTGACGGTAGAGATTTCGAAAGGTCGGTGAAATTTTTCGAAAGATCGATAATTTTGGTGCCATTTTGCTGGTGTGGCGGCCGTCTAGGTCTAGGTTTTGCATGATAAAAGACTATTGGTAGCGTTCGGGGAGTTTCGAGCAGATTTTCGAAACATTCGCGATTTTCGGGGCATTCTCTTTCTGCTTCTTCAACTTCCGAGGAGTGTTGTTGTAGCCTGCCTTTGATGCATATCAATATAAATATCGGTAAATTTCGTCTTAGCCTTCGAAGCCTTATATTCTACGACACATATTTGTGCCATGTCTGAACAGTTTATGTATGATTTATAAAATGTTCCAATCCATCTGATTTTGTTAGTAATACCATCTCTTCTCCCTGTTAAAGACAAATGGATTCTAAAGAACGAAAAACAAGAAAACGCTAAAATTTATCGTCATTTTCACTCGGTAAAACTTATAGAACAATAAAGATGCGGCTCTTGGTTGCATAAAAGGTACACAGGGTTTTTTTGTGCAATATCTATAAAAACATGCTACAAAGAAGAAGTAGATTAATTACGGATATTCAAGTATCCATCAATCCTTCATTTTGGAGAACAGATGGAGTTTTGCATTAAGCTGGATTTTATCTTAGTTAAGTTTATTTTTAAAGATTCCACCGTTACCCTAATGTTCAAAATGGTATATCAGAATCTCTCTGCGAAATGTCTTTTGTAAAGTAAAACTAGAAACGTTTTGACAAATTGGAATTTGTAATTTCCATGGTGTTCACTTTTTCGTGTGTATAACATATGGCTCACAAAAATAATTTTTTTTCATTTGTTCTGTGTGGAGCAGTGCAGAGTAGTTTATTTTTTTAATTCGGTCTCTCTCTTGTATTAACATAGGTTAACTATGGTTTTTACATAATTACTCGTAGTTATTTTGGGTTTATTTATGAATGATGGAGCACCCTATACAGGATGATTTAGAACTTATCCAAAAAAAATGACCCTTACAAATACAAATTTACAATGTAAATAGAATTTTATCGCACCTATTTTATATCGGCAAATACAACTGCTTTTGCCTTTATTAATTAATACAATTAATTTGTGTTTTTAAATAATAAAATCATTTGACATACCCGATTTTACAACAATTGTTCAAAATCCACCAACGTGTAAACACATTTGGGCCCGTCTTACTCAGTTTCTACGAACTAACACAAATGTTGTCTTGCTTCACCATAACACAAATGCTTCACCATAAATTAAAACGATATCCATCAACTCCGAGTTGCTATACACGCAGACCATTTTTGACACTAACTACCCATTTTTGACACTAACTACCAAAAAAATATTGTAAACACCACAGATAACAGGTAAATACTATTGCAACGCCGATTGCAAAATACGATTTCAGTATTCGGAGTTGCTGAGGCCACGTGGCTCTCCACGCGCATTGCAAATGACGCGAGAGACTACAGTTGTCCAGCTATGTAGTCGTTTTAATTTTTAATTATTTTCTCGGAAACTATTTTTTTACGACAATGACTCCATTTCTCATGTCGCATCTATTCCCAATTTTTTTTGGATAAGTTCTGAATCACCCTGTATGTTATTGCATTACCGACAAGATAAATTAAAAATAAGTAAAACATATTAAAGCTTTCTTGTACCTAAATCTAACCGTTTTCAAGATAATCGACATTTTATTAAAATTTTGACGGATTTTGAGAGAGGCATGGGTTCCGAAAATTCCTTATATCTTTCTCGGTTCTGGAAGCTTTCCCTTGTTTTTCGGAACAACAAAAAACGTAAGATACACTATCTTCCACTATAAAAATCACCTGAAGAAAATTATAGTGAAAAGTTTTGAAAATTTGAAACCGACAAAACTTTTTAGATTCAAATGGAACACCTTGTATTTTTTGCACCATATTATAGAAAGTCAAATTCTCTTTTCACGGATATAGGCATTGTACCACACCGGCTTGGTGTGGTACTTTCATTCTAATCATTTATCGAATTGAGATATAAAATAGTTATAAATTTCTTTTATGAATTTCATTAAAGGTGACACATTAAGTTACGGAGTTGGCACTATCCCAAGGGAACTGTGTTTGCTGTATTTGACCTAAATATCACCTCATTAGGCTCCGAATTTAACCTTACAGGTTGCTTCCAATTAATTTATATCCAACGTATTAGTCTCTGACGAGGGCTGTATGGTACTAAAACACGTAGAGTGATTTGAATAACAAATTTTTTCAAATTAAATTATATATCGTAATAACTAGCTATAATTTCTAACTAAAAAACGATACATCTTCTATACGTAACATGTAATGAGGTTGAATTAATTGTTTGTGGAAGAAATGTGTAAAAATGGACAGGTCAATTCTTGTTTAAAGTCAAATGTTATAAATACATTCCATTTTATGTATATTTGTTATGCGTCTCATCTTCTATTTTTATAAAGGTTTTGTTTATTCAAAAGGAAAACATGGTGTTCCTTATATTTTGACTTCATCCTTATCTAAACGGTATAAGATATAGAATGCCATCTTTGAAATGCCAAACAAAAAAAAGTAAACAAACGGGCATCTGATAATAAAAATAAATAAAGAGCTATTATTTCATACAATGTTTTTATTTTCAGTATAGCAATAAATCCAGTCAATAAATAGATAAAAAATTACTGGATATCGGAAACTTTGTGGCGACAATCAAATAAATAAGCTGTAGTAAAAAAATATGTTAGTAAGCGGTAATACGCGTTGTAGTCGCAGAAATAAGCTAAATCTGTGGTCAAATCGTGTGCCGCTCTATGCTCACAATACACAATGCTATTGACTGCCATAAAAACAAGTTCCATACACTCCACCTAGAAAAGCGTCAAACGCACAAACGGCAATGATACAGCAAACAACCTGAATAGTTTACCGGCACGCCAAGCTGACAGGGCCGGCATAAGTTTGCCGCTAAAAACTTATCGAATAAATTGATCGATGCGAAGCTTCAGATTAGAGGCAGACATGTACATGTTATTGAACAATGACGCTGATAGAGGGATTACTAAAATGTGAAGTAGTTGATACTTAGCCACCATTAGAAAAATAGCGTCTATTAAAAACTTCGACTACTTTAGATATTTACCTCGGTAAATGTGGGGGGTCATTTTGAAATGGATATTTACCGATCACCGGGAACGACTAATCGTGGAACACTTAGGACAACAATCACTTTCCTTGTGAGGAAGAAATTATTATTTTATTAATATTTGCTTTTATTTATTATTACGTATTATATCTATATATTTTATGGTAAGTTCCATGTGAAGCGTTTGGAGTAGAAAAATAAACACTGTCCCTTTTTATTTCATACTATTATGCAAATACTTATACATTCTTATAAAACAAAGAGTGCAGTTACAAGAAGGCAACGGTTGTGTCACTTTTTGTTTGAATAAAGTTCCACAAAAGAGAACCCAACCCATATTACAGCCGCCCTAATATTTCAAATCTCTAATAATTACAGAAAAATAAAAAGCTTGTATTGTACAGTATTATCAAATAAATTTTGTTTTAGTTATAGCTTAATTTCCAAAGCACTGCACCAGATATGGGATTTATTCACACCAGTTCAACCCGTATACCAGATATGAATTTTAAAAGTTCATTGATGGATGTGCGGTGGCAATAACATATCTTTCAAAATATGATGCATGGCGTAGCGAAAAGCCACAAGATATATCGGTATCAAAAAAAATATCAGTATCGGTTCGTAAAAAATGCCTTAACAACCAGACGCAATGACGCAAATCAAATATAAGCACAACGGGGCGTGATGATAAAATTGGAAACACGTTTATTGCATTAGTGAAATAATTTTGTGTTGAAAACAAAACTTCTATGTATTGATTTGCAATCAGTGATTCGTGTTTGAAGATAGTAATAGATAGGTATAATATTCGCCGTGGTTAGAACTGTTGTGCAATTTAATGTGCTTCGTTAAAGTTATTGCATTTAAATTATTGATATTAGAGTCTTTACTCATTCATGTTGTGCTGTTTGGATCAAATAAAATTAGTCAGCTAAATTTATTTGTTTTTAAGTATTTCAGAATTATGTTGAATTTTAAAAATATGTGGCCTACAAAGTACGTACTGATATTAGGAGATCATAAATATAGTACAATAAATAATCACAAAGCAATAGGATAATAAAAAAACATGTATGCAATTCATATTTGGTGGTACATACTATTCCATGCAAGTGAATGTGACATGGATTTCTAAAAATGTTTGCACTGAGACCTAGATTTTTTATCAAAAACCTCTAAGCTGCCGCAGTGGTTTCTACACAGATCTGTTTTAGGGACAATATTTTAGTTATCGATTAAAGGAATTGGTTAACTAATCGAACGAATAGATTGCCATGACCTATATTGTACGTTACAGATACATAAGTAAGTACAGTTAACAATTTAACTATCCGTTTATTTAACCAAATATTAATCGAGACTAAACTATATTATTGTTTTTAATTATTTTAATCAAACCACTGCATTTAAACATAATTTTACCAAAATAACCGAATTAACAGAGACTTGTCCAGCATTACACGCCATACACCACGCCACGAGGTGACCTAATGGGGAGGATGGCAATAAACAAAGACAACACACGACGACCATAGGACTCAATGTATTGAGGACATTTAGCTCCGATTTAGCTGCATGTGCACCAAATATGAGTTTATCTGCAGAATTTATTTAACGAATTTATTTATTTGAGTGAAAGTACTCAGTTTTAGTTCAAATATTATCACAAATGTGTAAAATTATAAAAATATTTAATATTGAGTGAAAATGTACTCAATAATTTCACTCACTCCACTCCGTACCTTTATTGCTTCCACTCACACCGATTTTTTTAAAGTGTATATTCAAAAATTGCGGAAAGTGTGACAAAAAATTTAATGCACTGTTTCTGTCAAGCACATTTAATAAGCCATATGAAATTGTGGAAAAAATATACAGGTATAAGTGAAAAAAATTACAATAGTAAGTCGTGGTACTATTACTATCGATCTAACGTATGAAATCCGGATAGTTAAAAAAAAATTGACATGGAGAGAGCAAATAAAAACTAAATTAAAGGTGGACCCTTAATAATAAATAACAAATTTGGAACGATTGCGCAATAACCGGAGCTCAATTTTTTTTATCAAAAGCTCTTGAGACTAGACTTGAAGCTTCAAACTGCTTTTTTTATCTCGATACGACCATTTTCACTGAGATACAGCTAAAAAAATCACTAAAAAATTTCGGATTTTTTTTTGTTTACTAAATGGCAATACTAATATTTGCCTTTCAAGGCACATTTGATGATATTTTAACGTAATATTCTTGAGAATGTAAGTAACCCGCAAATATCTGAGAAAATTGAAACTGCAACTCCTACAATGCCTATTTTCTATAAAATGATGCAGAAAAATACAGAGCATTCCATTTGAATTTAAAAAGTTTTGTCGGTTTTAAGTTTTCAAAATGTAACGTGAAAAATGAGACACTTCGTATAATTTTCTTCAGGTAATTTTGAGAGCGGAAGGCATCTTATGTTCCTAGTGCATTTCGAAAATTCAATAATATATAGGGTATTCCATTTAAAATAACGAAGTTGACAGTTACTTCCGGTATAACCGGAAGTGCTACGTTGATGGCATTATTTTCATTGAAAAGAACATATCTGATAACTCTCGTAAACAAAATTTCAGAGTCATATTGTCTTTCCTCTGAAACGTTTAATAGGCCAATTACCGTGAAGAACCCTGTATCTAAGGTGGCCCAAAAAAACGATTTTTTTTTCGCGTTTCTTGTGAAAATATGTTAGTTTATCATGTTTTAAGAGACCCCTCAAAAAAATTAGCTCCACCAAGATTTCCAAAATCGTCAAAAATTTAATTTTTTTTGAATTTTTTTTTTCGTTATTTTATCTTTTTTAAGTTGAAAAAAATCTCGATTCTGAAAATTTCAAATCGATATTTTAATTTCTAAAGGTCACTCATAATTATTTTAACTTTAAAAGTAGTGTACCTAAAATGTTTTCGAGCGACCTCTAAAAATTAATATCAACGAACTAATAATTTTTTTATTCAATTTGATGAACAAAACAATATAAATAAATCACGAGACACTTACAAAATTTCTCAAGGCAAAATTTACTTCCGCACTGTGAGTATCAAATATTTATAATTTTTTAATTTTTTAAAATTTAAGTATCTCGTGATTTATTTCTATTCTTTTTTTCATCAAATTCAATTAAAAAAAAATATTAGTTCGTTGATATTTATTTTTGAAGGTCGCTCGAAAACAGGTACACTAGGCTTTGAAAGTTAAAATAATTATAAGTGACCTTTAGAAATTAAAATATCGATATGAAATTTTCAGAATCGAGATTTTTTTCAACCTAAAAAATGATAAAATAATGAGAAAAAAAATTTAAGGGAAAATTCAATTTTTGGCGATTTTCGAAATTTTTAAAAATCTTGAGCGACCTCTAAAAAATTTTTTTGAACTGATTTTTTGAGGGGGCTCTTAAAACATGATAAATTAACATATTTTCACAAGAGACACGAAAAAAAATATATTCGTTTTTTTTGGGCCATCCCACTGTATACACACACATACACACGAAGTGAACCACATAAATATTTACACAATACCATCCTGGAACTGTGAAAATCCACAGATCACCAGGTATATCCACAAATTTTGATCCATGATTGTATTTGCTTACGTTGCCCCACTCTGTCATTACCGTCGTTAAATAACCCGTATAAATAAATAATCTAATATTTCACTTCTCTCGGCTTGATTTCGAATGAATGAAACTGGAAACTAAACTTCTAATCTAAAAAAGAAGTTTTAATGGATTGAAAGACCAGTTGGAAGCATTTCTGCTTAAGATTTTGTATACATATACTCGTACACATAAATTATCTTCAAAGACAGTCTAAATATAGTTAAAACTTCAACACATTTTGTGAGTATGAAACCTATTTCCGAAATGTGAGTCCGTTTAGTGTTACCATTTTGACTAGATGGGTGAAAATAGTATTAAAACAATTGCACTTGCAAATTTGTAATTTCTTCTAAATCTTTGTAAAACGTCCTATATGAAAAATTGAAAACGATTTTTTCAATTTAATTTTATCTTACTTATCATTGAAACCATAGTTACTAATTAACAGTTCATATCATAAAAACAATTGGTACACCGATTTAGTCTTATCGGCATATATAGTGTAAAATTACCATCGCGTGGAGTCACGAAACTTTGTTCATTTTATGCATTTTTAACAACAGAGCAGAAATAGTACATGGACTGGGGTAAATTGCATATCCGATAAATGATAAGTTTGAAACGTGTTTCCAACAATATTTAGCAGTAATTCTGTTACATTTGTCAACGAATGTAGCTTCTGTTTTTGTCAAATTATATGCTTTCTACCTGCATTTGATGTTTATTAACTAATTTTCCGGCCTGGAAATTATTCTCATGCAGAGAGTTCTGGAATAAGGTTTACATACACATTTCATAAACGCGGTACCCTTTTTATACGTTATGCGGAAAAAAATGTTGTCTTGAATTGATAATATATCTATTTACGTATACGTTACCGAGTGATTCCCTACCATTAGGTAAGAAAAACCAAAAAAGTTGGTAAACATTGGTGGAAATGCACAATGAAATACGCCTTCAAAATTTTTTTAATAAAATTCTGTTTTTTAAATATCTCAATTAATTGATATAATCACAACTTATCAAAATTTGTTAGAAGTTTTTACTACATTTAATACTACAAATACAAAATTAAGCTGTAATTTGGATGACACCTCCCTCGCCCCCCCCCCTTCCTTCCTTAAAGCTAAATTTCTAAGCTCATGACTTTTTTTAATTGACTGTACAGTAGGTTTATGAAATAAGTGCGCACCTTAAAAAAGGTGTAGACGGTACGAAAATAAGCAACTTTTCCCTCTGTCACCCTTTTCGAGGAACGCACTTATTTCGGAAACACCCTGTATAAATTTTTTATTAAAACAGCACGTTTACAAATAAAAATATTCGAATAATTTTGGGATTGTCTTAGACTGCATTATAGCTGGATCATTTCTTCGAAACCGGTATATGTCTGAAGGTTCGACTGACGAATGATCCAATTTGTTCTTCACAATATCATCAGTCTAAAGGTTGTATTGTCTGGTGGAGACAATGATCTTATTTTCATAGTAACTGTGAAATAGCAGTTCGCTCTCTACCGTTTGTAGGCCTAGGCATTAAGTAATAGTAATCCTCCATAGTTGTGGTATTTACGTCTTATCTACACTCACTCCATGTTTTAAGACACCAAAAATAGCTGGATCATTCGTCGGTTGTTTCACGTATGGCATACTGATGAGGACTAATAAGTTTAAAACCGATATATGTCGGGTGGGTTCGTCTGACGAATATATACTACTAGAATAATTCAATGTTGGTCGACGCATGTACTACGCAGAGTACTTGTTTTTCGTAATATGATCAGTTTAAGAAAAATGTCCATTGCGATTTTGTTTCATATATCAAATCAGTGTTCTATTTGCGTAAGTAATTAAAAAAATAAAATCCTTTTATTACAATTATGTATGTTCTTTAAAGGTCTGAATTAAATCTCCTAGTTCATTTTTGCAGTAAATTTAAAAAGTTTTGTTAGTATTGTGATTTATGTAGATGATTATATTTAATTGAGGTATTTTGTAAATAAAATAAATATGCATAAACAAATAAGCTGATATGAATTTCAATATTCGATTACGATAGGAAAATTTATTACAATTTAAAAAAATCCGTTTAAACAAGTAAGTACCTTATTTAGCATTAAATGTGAATATTGGAAACCATTGTTGAAATTACATGAAGCTTTATCAGCAAAACTTTAAAATTTCGGGGCATATTTAATACTTTCTGTTAACTAAGTTAACTACAGAATGGCATTAAAGCTTTTTATGAAGGGAAATTTAAATCAGCCATTCCATTTTTATTTCAATAAAGAAAGATATTCATTAATTAAAAGTTTTCTAGTTTTCAAAAATGTGACGAATAATCTGCGTTTGGTATAAATGTGAGTATGGCTCTATATTTAGGTCAATTAATGTTGATTAAGAACTTAATAGTTTCCGTGGCTATGGGATTAACCTCATGAGAAATCAGTGAAAGAGTGAAACCTGTATTCATTATATTATATTGAATTTAATGGCATCAACTAAATTGTAGATTGCAATTAATAAGGCAAAAATGTAGTTGAAAAAAGTTTTTAATAATTTCCAAATTTATGGCAGTTATGTGTTAACAGAGTTGATTCTATTTTTTATTTAATTTTCCTAAAATATTTAACATACATTTCGCAAGTTTTTAATTTCACTTTGTGGAAAAAGCTGTAATTCGAATTACTGCATTGCATAAAGTAATTTTTAATATCTCATTTGCACGATTTTTTTAGCAACTGTAGAGGCATATAATCGATATTATGATTCTCACAGACATAAGCAGTTCCAACATACGATTCGTCAATATAATGAGATACAGTGTATTGTAGACTTCCACCTAAACTGATACCACTACTATCGACCGTTGTTGGCACTGCCAAGTCAGCAGCATAAAATGTGATAGAATGTATCAATAAAAGCATTATCGTTCCCCTACATTAATATTATTGTGAGACGTCCCTAAGTAGATAACGAAAAACGATTTTACGCTCTTATATTTAACGGATAATGAAGAACAATTACAACCATAACATTCTGCGATGCCTGAAAAGACACAGTTATGCGGACTACTTGCGGCAACGGGAATATGTTTTTTTCATATTCAGTTGAATTTTGAGTAAACTTCCCATGTTTTCCTATTTTCATATTATCAATTCAAATGCTTTTCAGCTGCCCACTTAGTTTTTGCATTAGATAAACATTATTTGTGAAAGCTTACTGAACATATTGAAATAGCGCTTTATGTTTTCTATTTCCTGAGTCTGCAGCCCTAGGTTTTTGCGCATTTTGACCGGCATGCGGCATGGCAATTTGTCATTGTGAGATGCTACTTTTTGTTCGGGTTTCATGGAAATTTAACTTTTTGTCTTACCAAACTCGTCTTGTGATCCTTTTGTGTTAAGTAGGTGCTCTATTTATTCGTTTCTTATTAGAGTAAAATTGTTATTGTTGATGAAAATTAATCCAGGAAACGATCTTTTCATCAGGCGGTGTTTTCTTGGACGTTAAACAGTTCCAATTTATATTAAAGTAAAATAACTAAATAAATTTCAATGAAATGGAAACATGCATTCATTCTTTATCATTTCGATTGCATTCATGTGGAAGACTAGTTTTAACAGTTTGCTGTGCAATTATAACTCAATCACTTAATGATTATACAAGTATGTATATAAAATTATAGTAAATCTGCTACATTTATTATTTTACAATAAATTTCATTTAGTTATAAAGTAATAAATGAAATTAATTTTTAAATTTGGTGAATTACAACATATTAGAAATGGTGTAGTCATATTATAACTTACTTTTCAAACATTTGTTTGTTTAAAAAAAAGTAAAACGTATTATTTGAAAAAATAGTTTTTACTTTTTATATCTTGTAGCAGTGTTTGAAATATTTTTTTACATTTACTGTTTTTTAATGACTAATGTGTTCTCATCCATATACAGGCTTTTTAAAAATAGATTCCATAGATTCAGGACTAGTAGAATATCGAAAATTACATTTTAAATAAAGTTTTGGCCATATCTCTTTCTAAATACATCGTTTTCAATTATTTCATATCTCAACAAATAGCTACGATATTCCCCAACGACTTTTTAGGTAAGATTACCTGTATAATATAGTGCTAAATTTCATTTGTACGGTATATTTTAAACAATTTCAGCAAGAATGCTTTTTTGTGTATAATTAATTAAATTTTTCGTTATAGTATATGACACAATGTAAGAAATCTAAAAAAAAAAAAATTATAGGTGTTCTATAACGTCGCTAAGAAATATTACAGCTAGTGATGAAGGATACATATTTATCATCGGTATAAAGGTAGTACATTTCAATAATATCAATATATTGGTAAAACCTAATATATTCGAAACCGGTATTACTGATTTTACTGATGAAAAAATTTAACTGTTAAATCTAAGACGCAGGCTCATTAGGCTGCAGAGTAGCAGTTTCCCACAATCTTTTGTTAAAAAGAAAATACATTATCAACAACTTTTTGTATCAAATTTTAATTCAAAATCATCTCTGCATGGTACCCTGAAGGTATCTCATATATACAGGGTGTTTCAGAAAGTCCTCCCGTAAATTCAGGGGGTGATAGTACGACAAAAAACAATTTTTTGTCTTATGAGCTATATCTCCTCTTGTTTTCGAGATACAGAGCGACAAAATAAAATTTTTTAAATAGAATTTTTACGAAAATTTCCAAACGGTGCGAAATATTTTTATGAAATTTGGTATTCCGGGGTTTTTAAGGACGCCAAATACGCTGGTCTAATTATTTTTTGGATATTTCATAGAGGGCGCTAGTTACGCTACATTCCTATTACATTTTAGGTTCTAATTTTTTGAGGTTAGGTTTCGGGCTCCAATTTCTAATGTACAATTTTATTTTCAAAAAATAATATGCTTTTGTTAGAACTTCCTAATGTGGACGGTTCTCGAGAAAAAAGGCTTTTAATTGAACTCTTGCAATATTACGGTGTAGAAAATAAGCGACTTTTCTCAAAGTAGGCTTATATCAAAACTTATTGATGGATGTCTCATAAACAACGCTCAGTAATATTTTAAACTCTAATTAGCTTTGTATAGGGTATACTTGTCGAAATTCGGTAGCATGTACCATTTTTGAAAAGAATGAAGTTGCATAGAAGGAAATGGGGGACAATTTCAGTACTTATCTACTGTAGTATTTCCAGTTTGCACATTTATTTAATTAATTACCATAATCTGTTTATTTTGATTTACATTTTTAAATGATGGTTTACAACATACTGAACTAACTCAGAATAAATTTTATTTTTATTTTTTAGTTATTAAAATGTTCTATAATTTAACTGTTTCATGTGATACGTAAGAAATTAAAATTATAGTCTTAAATGAAAATACTGTTGGTAGCTAAATGTCTTCAGCTTATTCAATGGTAAGGTCCTCTTTCAATTTAATATTTTGTTAATGTACTTGTGCCGCTAAAGAAAAACCATTTGGAAAGTAACAACTTCAACACACTGTATCTCGAAAACAGGGCATCTAAGAAAATAACTTTGTATGAACTACCCCTATTATTTCTCCATGAGGAACTTGCACAAAAGTTTTTTTGAAACATGAACGGGACACCCTGTATAACAAAAATTCCCAGTATTGTATTTGTAGATATCATGTTTGAAAATGTGTAAATTACCTAATTTTTGTATTAACTGGATGTGAATACCCCCTTAGAGTAAACAAAAAAACCCAATAATTATCATTTTCCTAAAGCCACTAAATATGGACACAAAAAAAATTATTAGAAGCTGCTAACAAGTTTCTTTTACATATTTGAATAGAACATTAAATAATAATTTTTGCGCTTGTGTGACATTTAGGAAAAGGGTTTTTTCTATTTATTTCAATGAGAGAAAGCAGCTCCGAAATCTTTTTGCAACAAAGCTGTTATACCTTGCATATTATCATTATTTTACAGCCTGTAATGTTTACTTTAAATAAAGACTACAATGGCATGTTTCGCTAACCCCAGTCCTTTTTAGAATTCCTCGATAGTATCATGTGACTGATAAACTGAAGGAAGCAGTGAAAAGACTGAAGGTGGAAGTGAATCTCGCTGCCGTTACTGTGTAGAATGTGACGTTTCTTATCATGAAGTGCACAATATACGACGATAGGGAGACCGGGTCGTCTTCTGGACAGGTTCACCGACTCCACGATCTCAACCGCAGCATAAATTCCTCCCTAGCTGGTGGTAAGTAGCAGTCTTAATGTAACGTAGCACTAAAACTTTGTAATTACGTACTTTAATCAAAGAAACACGTACCTATGTTGTCTTGAAACCATAATATAGCTTGGACTTAATGGGTGTTCAGACCGAATGTTACATAACTTATTCACAATTCCGAAAATATTAAATTTCATGTTAGTTAAGCAGTCATTCTGCGGTACAGTATACAAACTATTTTGGGGATTGCGAGGTACGGGTTCAACTACTAGTGATAAATAGATAAATAATAATATGGTTCTTGTTTCGAATTTTACAAATAAATTCTGGCTAACTATTGAGTGACATAAATAAAAGTTTAATGAAAATCTTAGAAATTTGTAAAATTACTACCTATTTGTTTCTGAGATTGATTAATAAAAATAATTATTACATTTTTCAAATATATATTAATTGTACTACGCAAAATTTGATCTTTAATAATCCATCGAACGTTCGTATACGTTTTTAATATGATTTGTAGAAGGAAACTGGAAGAAATGTTGAAATATATTAATATAAATATTAAAATATTAATAAAAGCAATAAATTTATAGATATACAGGGTGTAAGAAGTTTGACTGCCATTACTTCAGTATGAGATAGAGTAATCATAAATCGACAAAAAAGTTGTATATTACAGGTACGTAAGATTAACAATTTTCAAAATACAGCGAATATTAATATTGGGGAGTTTCATTACAACGTAACAGTGCTTAAGGGCGTCATATTCTTGAAATAGTGTTTTCCACAAAGACAAATAATTTCAAACATTTAATAACTGAATAATCTAAAGCTTATCAAATAAAGGGAATGTTATGTCATGCCATCTGGGTATTTTTGAAAGACGCCGCAGTAAAATGAATAAATAGGTGCAAAAAACGATCAAGCCATCAAGGCTTTAGGTACTGAAATCTACGAAAATACTAACTATTTTATAAATAACTCCACATGTAAATATTCTTATAACATATACTTGCTTAGTCCTACATATAAAATTATTTACTTCTATTTATAAGTAGGTGAAAATAATTCTTAAAATGTGGGATTAGGATAGCTGAAAACGCATGATTTACAAACGCGTTTTTAAAGTTATTTTATTTAAGTAAATTTAAATAGTAACAATGAATAAACAGAACATAGAGGATTTTATTTTTGTGCTTACATTTGTTCTACACGTTTTATTTTTCAAGATTTCAGTACCTAAAAACGCTAGAAATTTCACTATTTCTCGGCCAGGTATATGGGCCACCTTTACCTAATGTTACACAGCTGATTTACATCACGTGTGCACGCGGCAGACTTGTCCTACGGAATAATAAAAATGTAAACAACTATTATTGTGAAACATTTAGTAAATTTCAAGACAATTGTTTTCCAGTTTTTAAATAAATAAAATGAAATCGATTTTGTAGTATGAAGGTAGTGTTGTGCTTAAGTTTTAGCTCGAATTTTAGTAATTATGAATCTCTTAAAACAGGAACTTGAAATCAAATTATGAATTTGAAAAATATGTAATTAAAGTATCCAAAGATTTACGTCGTCCAAATAATCATACGTATTAAAAATAATTTAGGTATTTACCAAAAAGCAAAATTCAGTAATTTTTAAATGCACAAGTACAAAACAAACTACAGCATATGCTCAAAATGTCCACCACCATTTTCGATATACGCACGACACTTTTGAATCCAACTTTCGCGCACTCGCTGGAAAATATCCGAATTTATCCTTATTTGATGGGCAGCAGCAAAAATTCCTTCTCTTGTGGCTTATTGGACACCTTGGTACTTCGTGTTAACCGCCGCGCCGTTGTCACATTGCTCGATTTTAAATTTATTACAACGCTATTTATTTTTTAGAATGAAGCATAAAGAAGTTCAAGAAAGTGATAAACACTGTATTTTATAGTATTTTATGCACGCAGTTATGTCAATATTCCTTGATTAATCGAACTTTTGTACATCAAGTTGGAGATTTTGATAACTCTTTTCTCGCAAATGGTTGAGTTTAGGACCCATGTTATATAAGGTTTTTTTTGTTTATTTTAATGTATCCTATCATCTGTTAAAATTAAGGCACTTAAACTTCTACCCGCCTTGTATATATTGCAACTTGTATTATAAAAAAATAACACTGTATGATACGATTTAGGTACCTGTAAAACTGATAGCTATAATAGATTTCTATTAGTTGCAGTATGTAGGCAGTGGATGTCTTTTGTTTTTATCATGTCTTATTTTTGAGGTACCTACACACCGATAATTTTTTAGCGACCCTCATTTTGCTAGTATTAGTAAAAGTTATCGTCATTGACGAAATATGTTTATTTCATGTTAGTATCTTTGTGAGTGTAATAATTGTATAGTTTTTAAGAAGAATACTGAAAAAAGTGATCGTCGCCAATGCAAAATTTCACCAAACAAGTTTTGCTGGTTTTGTATGGACAGTACATTTTTAAGTCGCAAGGAAAAAAGTATTTAAAAAAGTACGTAATGCGTATTTCCTATATTTTGTGTATCAGGATAAGTCCTGGATTCAGCAACTGATTTGCGTATCATGCTATGGTACTTTCCTGTTTTGACTGAATGGAAACAAACATCCATGCCATTTGCAATACCGATGGCGCGAATCCAGTAATCACTACAATGATTGTTACTTTTGTATGGCCGATATAGAAGTATTTTCGAAGAAAATCAAGCGTAATATGGAGTACCCTACTGTGAATTCTGAACCATAGTGAAGACATGCCTCCTAATAAAAGTCAAACTGTGGAGTTAGATATACCGAGCGATAAAGATAATGATGGTGAAGACATGGAGTTATAAAATAAAATATGTATTTACTGGGTACTTAATTTATTATTTTTTTACTAATAATTGTTAGTAACCTTACCTAAAAATAGTATGTGTTAGAAAAAAAAGTATATACTGTTATTAAGCGATAGGTATAAATAAATAAACAGGAAAATTTGCTTTTTTCAAATTTGTAGCGCAATTCTCCACATGAATCGATAAATTTTAAAAATTTACGTATTTTTCACTGTGAAACATAAAAAAGTAATTTTTATATAAATAATTATGCAAGGTGTGCTTTTTGTGTAGGGTAACTGATCAAAAATAAAACTATATTGAAAATATAGAACAAAGTGTTCTAGAAATAACTTCAGTGTGATTTCTCAGAAAATATAAAATTACGTAATCCTGAGTTCTATCAAGAAACCGTATAGAAAATATTTTTTTATATCCTTATACAATGGACATAGTGAACATAAAGGTCAGCATAATTGAAACAGAAAAATTCTCTGTAATAGAAAATCGACACAATCTTAGTGTTTTTCTATATATCGCTCTTTAGCACGTCCTTTTGATAAATAAATGCTACTTTAATGGTGTTTAATTATTGGACCAAATGAACATTTGACTGGGGCCCTCACCAATAAGGAACATGAATTTACTTACAAAGGAAAAGCTGAACACTTTTTTAAATGAAGAGGAGCCAAACAAATTCGAATACAATTATTTTTATATAATCTGGCGGGTGCGCCGGTTAAAGTGCAAGTGTGCAAAAACAGCCTATTTCTCTTTGCTCTCAAAACCTTAGAAAAATTGAAATAATCTAGAATCCAGGGCAAAAATTTGTTTTAACCACTACTTTCATGAGCCAGGTTGTGGAGCAACCTTTTTCTCGAATGAAAAGTAAATGACGCGGCATTTTCGAAGTATTCAGAATTTTACAATGTTTGGTTTGCTGTAAGGGTCTGCACATGTTCTCTGTTGTTTTCAGACGTAAGAACTGACTATAAAATGTCAACTATAGCAGATTTGCCACAGCACACATACGTTTTCAAACGTAAACAAATGCCGTATTGTATGGATGGTGAATATCGATACATATTTGTCATGTGCTTATATTTCACATCTATACATCGTGTGTATGTATGATAGAACTTAACGCTATTGATACTGGTCAAATAATCAACAAGTATTTGACACATCATATAGGAACACATTAGAAATATCTCGGTGATAGTAGTTTATTACTTAATGTAATACATTTTTGTCTAAAAGTCGTACAGGATGTCCTTCAGGAAATAGTGGGCAATCTCTCGAATTTAGAAAGGTATTGGAACAACAATATCGCAAGTTTATATCATTATTTTTGTAGTTAATAGCTCTTAAAGTTGAGTATTGAAAATAGATTTTTCGTAAAATTCTATATATTGTCCACCATTTACTGGACTCCTTGTATCTTGCAACAATAGTTAAGCACTTGGTAGGCACTCTGCAAACTTATTTCCTCCGATTAATAGATATTAAATTATGTATTTTAAATCGTGTCTAATGGTTTATTTTTTAAAGTAATATTTATAGACCTACAAATGAGAAACTGTACAAACACATGTCAAAAATATCAAAGAAGCCCTAATGAGATTAATAAAGAGAACATCAGGTACCTACGTACTTCATGTGGTAGAGGATAATGTCTTCCAGTTGCTATATGTCGGCGGTTTAGGCATTAATCCGTCACAAAATATATATTTGAGATCTCGTCTGATACCTTATTCAAGGGAACATATCACGCGCAATCCATTTTTTCGCGATATATAAAAGGGGAGCTAGTCATTGAGAAAATATTTTTATGGCTCACCTACGTTGAATAATTTAATAGTTGGAGTCTCGTTTTTACAGTCGTGCAATATAAAAATATGTATATATTAAGTTGGAATGACTCACGTATATTTCATTTTTTTTGTAGTCACTGCACCAATATCTAAATATTTTAAAATTCCTAAATATCCTAAAATAAATAAAATAATAAATAAGATATGTCTGAACAGTTTTAAGATATCGCCAAATATATATTTACAATTAAAGGTATAGAACTCCCTTATCTAATTTTGACAAAAGGTTTATATAAAAAGTTATTTTTATTATTCCGTCCTGAAAAGTTAAGACCACACTGTTTATTTTCAAATGTTAAGGGTTATCTATAATTTCACGATTTTCAATTGTTTGTTAATTATGTTTTAACTTGATACCTTCCCAACTGAAAACCAAAAGTAAAAACTTTTGTTAATTTGTTTATACTCATTCATACAAATACTTTTTACTTTTTCTATCATAGGTTTCTTTGGTAACAATTGTGAAAGGATGGGACCTATTTATATGAGGCGTTAACTTTCTATAGCTTTTCATGTGGGAAGGCGGACAAGTAACGTATTGCTTATACCCACCTTACACCAAACTGAATGAGGAATCGCTCGATCTGTCAATACTAAACTTTTTCTGTGAGACTTTATAAAAGACACGTTATTTATTATCCAGACTATCAATAATGAGGAAATGAAAGAAAAGGGTGTCGTTAACGTGACGTAATTACTGTGGGTATTTTTTTATGTGAAAAGAAATCCTTTTTCTTTAAGAAACAAATGGATGATAATATGGACATTTCCATAATTGAACGATTCTTTATTATGTTATACAGGGTGGTCCGAATTTTATGCAGGAAACTTCGAGGGCAGAAAGATCTCTTTAAAATAATAGGTGTTTGCCTTATAAACATAGGTCTGAAACGGCCTCGTTTTAGAGATACAGAGTGTTAAATTTGTTAAAAAATATATTTTTTGTTTATATCTTCGGAATCTATTAACCGATCTCAATAAAATTTGGTACAGATAATATATGACAGTAGGTCTTGCATTCCCTAAAATATGAGCTCTAAAAGTTTAACCAGTGGTGTACAACTGGACAGGGTCACCCCTTTTTTTATTAAAAAAACCTACGCCACTGAATTTTTTGCATGTTATTGTAACGGATTTATTTTGTAATACACAAAATACGTAAAATAGGTAACTTGAACATTTTCTCTAAATTTCACCGTTCTCAAGTTATTCATACCAATAAAATCCTCTTGTGGCAGCAACATAATATTACAATAGTATTTATGTTTATGTAAAAGTAAGTGCAATTTGTAAGCACATCAACAAAATTATTTACACTCGTCGCTCTTTTGAGATTAAAAAACGTCTCGGCAACTTGAGGTGAGTAAATCGAAAATTTGTAAAGTTCTACATAAGGATGGTTGAAATCCGTACCATTTACAAGCTGTGTAAAAATTTACTTCAGGGAGAAGTAGAGAGACGCCTGAATTTTTGTCAGTGATTGTTAAAGTCACAACATAATCCAGAATTCTTACTACAAATACTTTGGATCGATGAAGCTACGTTCACAAGGTGAGAGGTAGTGAATTTTCACAATATTTGGTCACAAGAAAATCCTCATGAAATTC